>NC_059281.1:7548300-7560800 GCF_017591435.1 Portunus trituberculatus
CATGCTGACATTTTTTTCCCTTTTTTTTTCCTTTTTTTTTTTTTTTTTTTTTTTTTGTATATTTTTCAGTACGTTAAACTTTTTGGCTTTTACGAACTCTGTTGCTATCCTGCTTATTTTTCTGGGAGAATTTTTTTCTTCTTTTTTCTTTGATCATTTTTTTATTGTCTTCTCGCTTTTCTTTCTTTCTTTCCTTGTATCTTTCACCTTTATTCTTTTGACCTATGTGGTTTTCTCTCTCTCTCTCTCTCTCTCTCTCTCTCTCTCTCTCTCTCTCTCTCTCTCTCTCTCTCTCTCTCTCTCTCTCTCTCTCTCTCTCTCTCTCTCTCTCTCTCTCTCTCTCTCTCTCTCTCTGAAGGTCCCTGGGTCACTGGCGGTTCTATACATAAGTTTTCTTTCCTCCGTCCTCTGCCTCCCTCCCTCCCTCCTTCCTTTCTTCCATACCTGTCTGGCTGGAAATCTCTCCCCTTCACCTTCCACCTCTTCTTCCTTTTCCTCTTTTTCCTCTTTCCTCTTTCTCTTCGTCTCCTCCTTTCCCTCTTTGTGGAAGTGATAGCCAGCTTTCTGCGTAAAACCGAGTCTCGTGAAGTTGATGTGAAGGCGACCCAATAATTATGTATGTCTCAACGTCCCGGCAGAATTACTGAAACTATGCTAATATTGCGAAATGCGTGGGAGATCTTACAGTCTGTTATCTATTTGTTGATTCCAAAGACTGAGAGAGAATTTCTTGGGAGTTGATTATGTTGATGAAGGCCCAGAAATTTTTAGGGTGTTTTTCTTAATGTTTATTTAATATTATCACTGCATTTTTTTTTTTTTTTTCAAGACTGACGGATCAATTGTCATCGGCAGTAAAGTCTCCATGTGCTGGTAAAGTGGAGCTCCCTCCGTGCTTCTGTGTTTCCGCTTATCTTTGACCTGAACTCTTTCAAAAAAGGTGAGTTTTTTATTTTTCCTCAATTTTCCTGTTTTGGGTCATTCATTTAGACTGCCCTTCTGTGATAAGCGTATTCTATTGTTGCCTTTGACCAGAGTTCCTCTTACAACACAAAATGCTAAGTAGATTTATGAAAATGTTGAAACGAAATTATTTTAGATACTTAACTTTTTATTTCAAGAGCCAAGACAAAGTAGATCCCAAGTCGCTTGTAACAGCTAAAAACAGTTTACATTAGTTTTCGTAAAAGAGGAACAGGAGAGTGGTGAAAAGTTTTAAATGTGAATGAACTCTGCCATTGCATAAGCCAGTGTGAAGGTTAGCAGTTAACAACACTCCAGTAAGCGACGTGCAGGCAACGCCACCCAGCCTGGAGCCTCGTTATAACGTTATGGCCTGCACTATATAACATCTCTTTGCGAAATCTCTTACATTTAGCAAGTCCCAGTAGAAGTTTTTCGGAGATTTCAGGTCGGTTTTTGTGATCCTAGTGAAAAATTGACAAGGAGCGGCCGGTCACACAGAAAAAAAAATGAAAAAAAATGTAAAGAGAAAGTAAGTCAGGACAAGCTTCTCGGAATTTGAGCAGCAGCCTGAACCGCCGCGCTCAGATTGATGGTAATGCTGCTGAAATATTGAAAAACCTACTCGATATGTACCCAGTAAGTCCCGCACGAACCACTGTGTTTTTCTCACGGAAGTCTGTAGATTTTCAAGTTTTTTTTTTATTTTTCATTTTTAGCTGTTTGTGTTGCAAGAAGTAGAAGATTGATCGGGACTCAAGACAGACAGATTTCTCTTCGTACTGTGTTTATGTGACAGAGTGATATGAAAAAGGACCCAGCACGGCACATTTTTCTCCCGCAAAGAACGTAAATATCAAGGACACTTTATTTATTAGTTGTTGGTGGTGTGAGAAATAGAAGATTGGTCGTGATTTCAGGCAAGCGAATTCCACTTCATATTTGTGCAAGAGAGGTGCTGTACACATACTTTTCTTTGTGTCTCAGGATAACAGGGAAAGATGGGACGCAAAGTTTTTCTCATGCGCGTAAATATCAAGAACTCTTTATTTATTATCCGTGGTGTTGTACGAAATAGAAGTGGTTATGATTTTTTTTACCTATTATCGACAGAATTGTAAATTTATAGAACACTTCATTTATTTTTCATGTGATTACAATAAAACAGCTAATAACTTTCTTTATATCTAAGGAATGTATCTGTTGTGCTCATTATAAATAGAGGACGTCAACATTTGCTTTACAGTCAAGGTAATATTCCTGGTAAATATTGGTATACAGAATAAAATGGTTTTCTTTCACTCTCTCTTTCTCCTTTGTAATTTTTTTCCATCCATGCCTTCATCTGTAGCCTTTATTCCAAACAAAACAATCAATAGCATATACATGAGATTGAATGCCATATTTACTAGGCAAAATTCTAAATCAGTCATACTATTCTTGTATCCAAAATATCACAATAATATGTATTGTTTTATTCTTTCCTGTGAAACTCTTCCATTCATGCATCCATCTACTGATTAATTCCAAACCAATAGCTAATCAGGAGCATAGATGTGATCATGTGAGATTATCATTTTTTTTTTTTTTCCACCACGCAAAATCCAAAGCATTTATTTTATTCTTGTGCCTAAAATATCAGAACAACACTATTTTTCTTTCAATCACTCCTATAAAACTCTTCCATACATGCCTTCGTCTATTTTCATCTCAAAATAATGATAAAAAACAAACATGTAATATTAAATTCCTTTCCACTGCCAAAAATACAAAACAGCGTTAATATTCTTCCCGAAACATAATAAGAAGAAGAGATTACCTTTCCTATTCCTCCACTCACCTCCCATTGCAGCCTTCACCTCCGCCCCCTCGCCTCCTCAACTCCCAGATTAGATAGCGCAGTTCCTGTTCTTGCCGCAAACAGCCCCGTTACAACCAATACCTATGATGGTGTTGGCTTTTTCCTTTGTATTCCTGTGTATGTTCTCTCCTTCTGTCCCTTCCTCCTTTCTTACCTGTCTGCCTCACTTCCCTGCCTTCCTACCTGTAATTTTGTCTTCCTGCCTCCTCCTCCTCCTCCTCCTCCTCCTCCTCCTCCTCCTCCTCCTCCTCCTCCTCCTCCTCCTCCTCCTCCTCCTCCTCCTCCTCCTCTGTTTTCCTCTCTCACCTGATCGACTCCTTCCCTTGCTCACTCTCACTTTTTTTCTATCTCTCTTCCTACGTGTTTCCATCTCTCTCTCTCTCTCTCTCTCTCTCTCTCTCTCTCTCTCTCTCTCTCTCTCTCTCTCTCTCTCTCTCTCTCTCTCTCTCTCTCTCTCTCTCTCTCTCTCTCTCTCTCTCTCTCTCTCTCTCTCTCTCTTGTCTCATTGTCTGCCTCCCAGTCCACACTTTTCCCTCCCGTTCTCTCTCCATCTCTACCTGTGTGTGTAGGTGTGTTTGTGTGTATGTGTGTGTGTGTGTGTGTGTGTGTGTGTGTGTGTGTGTGTGTGTGTGTGTGTGTGTTTGTGTTTGTGTATATGTGTGTCACAGTGTGTGTTGTTTTCCTTGAGCTCTCTTTCGACTGTCAATTAGTAGTAGTAGTAGTAGTAGTAGTAGTAGTAGTAGTAGTAGTAGTAGTAGTAGAAGCTGAAATAACAACAAGGGAACTAAATGGCAAGATCTTTTTTTTCTCTCTCTCTCTCTCTCTCTCTCTCTCTCTCTCTCTCTTTGTTACTCATTCTTTCATTTTTTTATTTCTTTTCCCCCCCTTGCCTCTCATCCACACACGCGCACTGACATGAAACACACGTAATATCACGCCTGTTTTTACATACAGTTTCCCCCTTGCATACATACATACATACATACATACACACCCACTCACCCATCAACACACAGCCACACACACACACACACACACACACACAACACACGACCTCGTTCATATAGTTTGTACGTATGTATGCATGTATGTATGTATGTATGTACGTATGTATGTATGTATGTATGTATGTATCTGGGTCAGTACAGTTCCTACAAATGTTTCACGTCAGCTTTATTTTGTTTTTATTTCCATGAGTGAGCAAAGAAAATATAATGAAAAATAAATACAGTGAAGATAATGAGCATATGTCATCTTTTCTTCCCACTTTTCCTCTTTCCTCTTCCTCTTCCTCTTCTTCCTCCTCCTCCACACCTTTTCTCCCTCTTCATCTAGATCTCTCTTCCAACGCACTCTCCTCTTTTCCTATCCCTTTCTTACCCTTCTTCTTCTTCTTCCTCTTGATTTTCCTCTTTCTCTTCCTCTTCTTCCTCCTCTTCTACATGCATCTACCCTTCCTCCTCTTCCATCATCTAAATCGGTCTTCCAACGCCCTCCTTTCCTCCTACCCCTTCCTTCCCCTTCCTCCTTTTCCCTTCTCTTCCTCTTCTTCCTTCTCCTCTGCATACATCTACCCTTTCTCCGTTTTCCATCATTTAAATCTGCCTTCCAGCGCCCTCCTCCTCTCCTCCTACCGCTTCCTCCCTTTCTCCTCTTCCTCTTCCTCTTTCTCTTCTTCCTCTTCCTCAACACACATCTGCCCTTTCTCCCTCTTCCATCATTTAAATCTGCCTTCCAACGCCCTCCTCTCCTCCTACCCCCTTCCTTCTCCTTTCTCCCCTTTCTCCTCTTCCTCTCCCTCCTCTACACCTGTCCTGGTTCCCCTCACACGTGTCCATCGCCCTGCACACACCTGGCTGAATATTGAAGGCAGGTGTCTGTTCTCACCTGCATTACCTGTGTTTTATTGGCCCAGATTCACCTGTTCCCGCGAAAGTTGTTTTGTATGTGTGTATTTCCATGGTTTTTTTTTTTTTTTCACTTTTATTTTTCCGTTGCTTTTTTTTTCTTTTGTTTAGTTGTTTTGTGTGTTTTTATGCTATTATTTCTATTTTTTTTTTTCATCTCATATTTCATTCCTTGTTTTTCTCTCTCTCTCTCTCTCTCTCTCTCTCTCTCTCTCTCTCTCTCTCTCTCTCTCTCTCTCTCTCTCTCTCTCTCTCTCTCTCTCTCTCTCTCTCTCTCTCTCTCTCTCTCTCTCTCTCTCTCTCTCTATCCTTTAGCCCCGCTCGTGAATTTGGTCAGACTGTAAATATCGTTTTCTGCAGGTTTTGTGTGTGTGTGTGTGTGTGTGTGTGTGTGTGTGTGTGTGTGTGTGTGTGTGTGTGTGTGTGTGTGTGTGTGTGTGTGTGTGTGTGTGTAATTGGCTTGTGTTATACCCCTTCCAATGCCTCCTCCTCCTCATATTCCCCCTTCCTCCTCTTTCTCCTCCTCCTCCTCCTCCTCTTCCTCTTCCTCTTCCTTTTCTTCTTCCTCTTCCTCCTCCTGGCCCGCCATGGAGCTCATTACGTTAGTCGGCGCGGGTCGGTCGATGGCGCAGCGCAGTTTAGCGACACTCGGACTGTGCCACAAACGATCGAGAAGATGAGGTTGAGGACGTGTCTTGCATTGCGTCTTCGTCCTCCTCCTCCTCCTCCTCCTCCTCCTCCTCCTCCTCCTCTTCCTCTTCCTCTTCCTCGTCCTCTTCCCAGTGTCCCAACCGTTGCCTCTTTCGTTGCTGGCTTTGCATTTTCTTCCTCCACCTCTTCTTCTTCCTCCTCCTCCTCGCTCTCCTCCTCCTCCTTTCTCTCTCTTCATTTTAGCATTTTCCGTCTATCTTCCTCCCTTCCTCTCTGCATCTTCCTGTCCTCTTCCTTCTTGTCATTCTTTTCCCCTTCCTCTTCATTTTTCTGATTCTTCTTGGTATTTTTCGTCTATTTTAGGCATTCTCAGCATATTCTTCTTTCTCCTCCTGCTTTTCCTCTTCCTCTTTCTCCTCTTTTTCTTCTTCTTCCTTGTCATCCTTTTTCTCTCGTGTTTTCTCTTCCTGATTCTCTATATTTTTCGTTGTCGCTGTTGTCCTCCGGCTCCTTCTCTTCCATCCTCTTCTCTTCTTCCTCCTCCTCCTCCTCCTCCTCCTCCTCCTCCTCCTCCTCCTCCTCCTCCTCCTCTTGGTCGTGGTCTTTCAGGTAAAACATGTGTATTGCTCCTCTTCCCTTTTTTTTTAATATATTTATAACACGAATGAAACATATTTTGAAAGCTTTCATGTGTGTATGTGTGTGTGGGCGCATCTTCACTTCCTCTGTCCTTTATTTATTTCTATTTTGTCCTTCCTTCCTCATGTCCTTTCCATTTTTCACTTTACCTCATCATCCTCCTTCACCTCCTCCTCTCCTTCCTTCACCTTCTTCCATTCCTTCGTCATGTTTCCATCCTTCATTTCTTTCTTTGATGTTTTTTTTTCCTCTGTCCTTCCTCTCCTCCTCCTTTCATTTCTTCATTTCTTCATTCATTCTCGAGTCTCGTGGTGCACTTGTAAGGAAAGTTTGCGGTGTGTTCGCTCTTTCTTCTGCTTTCAATTGTAAAGGAAACACGATATTGCTTCCTTACTTCCTGCTTTCTTTCTTATCTTCCTTCCCTTCCTTCATTTCCTTCACTCAGGCAAGCTGTCGAGATTTGTGCTGCGTTTCCTTGTGTGTGTGTGTGTGTGTGTATGTGTGTATTAGTGTGATTCTCTCTCTCTCTCTCTCTCTCTCTCTCTCTCTCTCTCTCTCTCTCTCTCTCTCTCTCTCTCTCTCTCTCTCTCTCTCACACACACATTTTCATTATTATACTGCCACTCACACCCTCCCTCCATCTTTTCCATTTCCCCTCTCCCTTTTCTTCCTTCCCTACCTTCCTTCATTCTCCTTCCCTTCCCCTCTCTTTCTCTCTCTCTCTCTTTCTCCCTCTCTCCCACACCTTTCACTGTCTTAAAGCAGTTCGCTTCATTCATGCTTCTCTCTCTCTCTCTCTCTCTCTCTCTCTCTCTCTCTCTCTCTCTCTCTCTCTCTCTCTCTCTCTCTCTCTCTCTCTCTCTCTCTCTCTCTCTCTCTCTCTCTTCGTCTCTCATGCTGAATAAAAGATGACATGTCGTTTTAGTGTCGCCGTGACCCCTTCCTGAATCACTCTCACTTCTCCCTCTCCCTCTTCTTCCTCTCCCTTCATCCTTGCTTCGTTTCGTCATCCCCTTCCTTTATTTTTTTCCCTCTCCATCTGATAGTATTTGTATTTGCTTTTTGGTTTGCCTGTCATTCTCTCTCTCTCTCTCTCTCTCTCTCTCTCTCTCTCTCTCTCTCTCTCTCTCTCTCGCTCTCGCTCTCGTGTTAAATTCTCACTTTTTTTCTGTTTTTATTTTCCTCCTTCATTCTCCTTCCTGTCTTTCATCCTTGTTTTCCTTTCCTTCCTTCCTCTATCAGCTACAAGTGATCATGAAGGAAGGAAGCTTCATTAATTAATCCCTCCTTCTCCTCCCTCCTTCCTTCCCTACCCTCTCCCTCTCTCTCTCTCTCCCTCTCCCTCTCCCTCTCCCTCTCGCCCTCTCTCACCCGCCCTTCACTGTCTTTGAAATTAATGATAACATCACATAAGTTATCCAGTGAACCGAAATTCCCACTACTAGACCTCCTCCTCTTCCTCCTCCTCCTCCTTCTCCTCCTCCTCCTCCTCCTCCTCCTCCTCCTCCTCTTCCTCTTCCTCCTCTTCTTCCGCCTCAGTAGTTTTTCAGATCTTTTTGTTGTTTTCCTTGCTTCACTCTCTTCTTTTCCTTGTTTTTTCGTCATATTTGTTCATTTCTTTCTTCGTTTTCCTTCTGTTCTTCATTGTTTTCTCCTCTGCACCTCATTTCCTTGCATTTCTCCTTTCGTGCATCTTTCTTTGTTTTGTTTTATTTTCTATTTCTCTTTCTTCTTTCATGTTTCTTACCTTCTTTTCCCATTTTACCTTCACTTTCTCAAAATGAAATCGACTTGCACTGCGTTTTGCTTCCTCCTCCTCCTCCTCCTCCTCCTCCTCCTCCTCCTCCTCCTCCTCCTCCTCCTCCTCCTCCTCCTCCTCCTCCTCCTTTTATGTAGCTTTATTCTTCATCCTCTAAATTTCAGCCAAAAACACATTCAAGTTGAGGAAATTACTTTTGTTGATGTTTAAGTGTTGAAGTAAATCTGTTTAGTGTATGTAAGTGCATTTAAGTGTGTGCGTTATGGCCTCTTAATACTCTCTCTCTCTCTCTCTCTCTCTCTCTCTCTCTCTCTCTCTCTCTCTCTCTCTCTCTCTCTCTCTCTCTCTCTCTCTCTCTCTCTCTCTCTCTCTCTCTCTCTCTCTCTCTCTCTCTCTCTCTCTCTCTCTCTCTCGTCTCTTTCTAATTGCTAAAATCACGAACGCTGAATTCTCATTAAGGCAACTGAGGGTGAGAAAAAAGAAAGTGAGAGAGAGAGAGAGAGAGAGAGAGAGAGAGAGAGAGGGGCTGAGGAAGTGTTGCAGTGGCTCACTCATAACATATTGTTCCTCGCAGCAACACAACGCAGACCGTCACAACACAGTGCAACACTAACACCTCCACATTTCACTTGACGCCAGAGAGAGAGAGAGAGAGAGAGAGAGAGAGAGAGAGAGAGAGGTTATTATGAATCTCATTATTCATTTCAAGTCATTAATTTTTGCTTGTGTGTGTGTGTGTGTGTGTGTGTGTGTGTGTGTGTGTGTTGTGTTGTGTTGTGTTTTATGTTCCTTTGTGTCTTTTTTTTGTCTCCGTTTCTGAAAGGTCACCTTGTCCTGCGTGTGTGTGTGTGTGTGTGTGTGTGTGTGTGTGTGTGTGTGTGTGTGTGTGTGTGTGTGTGTGTGTGCATGGATGTGAGTATGAGTGGGTGCGTGTTGGAATATTAGTTAAGGAAATCAGATTCTCTCTCTCTCTCTCTCTCTCTCTCTCTCTCTCTCTCTCTCTCTCTCTCTCTCTCTCTCTCTCTCTCTCTCTCTCTCTCTCTCATTGTTTTCCCCCTTGTCTCATTATTCAAGCTTATTTATTTATTTTGTCATTCACCCTTTCTATAGTATGCATTTATGTGTCCTCTCTCTCTCTCTCTCTCTCTCTCTCTCTCTCTCTCTCTCTCTCTCTCTCTCTCTCTCTCTCTCTCTCTCTCTCTCTCTCTCTCTCTCTCTCTCTCTCTCTCTCTCTCTCTCTCTCTCTCGCACTAACAGTATAATAATGTAATAATAATAATAGTAAAGTGTCTCATAACCCGCATTGTTCAGAGTAAGACACAATAACACAACACAGGCATTATCAGATTAGCTCCTTATTGCCTCTGATTGCATCCAAAATATGAAAATATACTCGTGCTCAGGAATCTGAATGCCTCCAACCTCCTTCTGTCTGTCTCTCCCTGGGACATGCGACAGTTCACACTATTAATAATGAAAGCACTGGACAAAATCTTTACAAGCACATTAACGAAAGAGAAAGAGGAGATCGGAATGGATTTTGTGATTTCTACCGAGTGTAATGTTGTAGTGGGTGGTGATATAAGAGGTGGTGTTTTGCGGTGGCTTGTGATTAAGGAAGGTTGTGGTTTTCAGTGATGGGTTTAAGTACGTTTGTTATACTGTGGTGGTTTGTGTTGGTTTAAGCTCTGCAGTACTGGGACACATTTCTATCTTGAGATTTGTGTACGATTAGATCATCTTATTGACACTAGGAAGGATCTATGGAGGTCAGAAGGTTAGTGGCCAAAGTCTTCACTATTTTAAACACCCCACATAAGATTCTTAAGCTGTGTAAAATCACCAAATAGTAACTAGAATAAATATGGAAACGCGTCATGGTACTCAAGGGGTTAAGAGTTAGGAGAGAATCAATGAAGGTTATTAGTCTTTTTTTATTGTATTCGTGGTTAGTATTAATTCGAGTATTTATATGAATAAGTTGATGAAATCATTGTTGTCTATAGAATTTGTTAAACTGGATTCAGAGTTGTTAAAAATAAATCAGTGAGTATAAGTGAAGTTTATTTGTTTAAGTGGATATAAAGTCATTGTAGATTTGAGAGTGGTTATGATTGAATATATGGAACTAAATGAATAGATGAAATTTTATACGAACATGAGTCAGTGTGTGTGTGTGTGTGTGTGTGTGTGTGTGTAGTCTTAAACTTTAAAGACACACAAACTTCTCTTCAAACTAGGAATAGCTCTGGAGAGTCATTTCATCTTTAAATTTTACCGTGTTGTGATAAATTCCAATTCTAAAACTTTTTGCACACTTACCTAGAACAATCATAGTAAATAAAAAAAAAATGCACATTATTAGTGGGAGTAACTTCTAATGACTGCAATTCAAGATATTCACCTTCTCAAGTACATTGTTCAGTGAGTGTGTGAAGAAGTGAGGAGGTTGTACGATACTCATGCCTGTTTATGTGTTTAGAGGAATAAATGAGTGAATGAGTGTTTAAATGAATATATGAGAGTATGTACGTGAATAAGAGAATGAGTGTGAGTGTATGAATGAATGAGTGAGTGTGTGTGCATAAATTAGTCACTGAAAAACTATGTGAGTGAGTGAGTGAACAAGTGTCAGTGTGTGTGAGTGAATGAGTGAAGGTGAGTAAGTAAATGATTGAGTTAATAAGTGTGTGAGTGAGAGAATAAGGGAGGGAGGGAAGAAAATGGAGTGAAGAGTGATTATTGTGCGGCAAGACACCTTAAGAGTCTAGTTTAGTTCAAGGAGGCCCAAGGAATATTAAAGAGAAACAGAGGCAAGTGTTTCGCTGCCACTCGTAATGCCACCTTCTGTAAATTCCAGGCGTTTTATGAGGAGAACTTTTAAACCGATGATGTAAAATGCAAGATAGTTATGCATGCTTTAATCTCAGAGGCTCGAATACACGTGCTTAAGAGATAGAAAAAAGAGCAAAAAAAATATACATTTCTCACGTTTAGCTGTTGAAAAGTATCTAAACACATTACAGAGTCCAATTTATCAACATTAATTTCAAACATGTCAGGGAGAAAATATGTATATGAAACAAAATACACAAGATTATATTACCAATGAATTTAAACTCCTGTCACAAAATATTACCCTTATTTTTTTTAGTGTCTTTATAATCATCTGTTGAAATGTATCTGTAAATCCTGTTGTCTTTTTTTTTTTCCCCTGTTACTAATTTTTGCTGATAGTGGAAAGACTCATTTTTACTCTCTTGTTTTATCTCTTTTCGTTCGTTTCCGTTCCATTACGTACATTCTCCTGGTCGTCGTCGTACATTTTGGGGGTCGTTCTGTAACGCGTCGCCCTTTGTGGGAAGGAGCGTGTTATTGTGCTCCAGGGAATGTACGGGTCCCCTGGAAGCCTTCTGGAATGATGCACTGATGGAGGAGGCGCTGGGAAGGCAGGGACGGTGGCAGTAAGAGGAGGTGGTGGTGGTGGTGGTGGTGGTGGTGGTGGTGGTGGTGGTGGTGGTGGAGGATCAGTGGGTTTAGTATTGTTTCTATGTGTGTGTGTGTGTGTGTGTGTGTGTGTGTGTGTGTGTGTGTGTGTGTGTGTGTGTTGCTCCACTGAACGTCTGCTTAACTGCTTTGCTCATATAACCCACACACACACACACACACACACACACACACACACACACACACACACACACACACACACACACACACACACACACAAATCATCCCTCTCATTCCTCCTCCTTCTCCTCCTCCTCCTCCTCCTCCTCCTCCTCCTCCTCCTCCTCCTCCTCCTCCTCCTCCTCCTCCTCCTCCTCCTCCTCCTCCTCCTCCTCCTCCTCCTCCTCCTCCTAACACACTCACACTCACTTACCACCCACACACACACACACACACACACACACACACACACACACACACACACACACACACACACACAACACTACACGACACGAACAACGAAGAACAAACTGAACTTACAACACAAACACGGAAGGAAACACACAACTTGAGAATGCCACAGGGAAACCAACACATTACCTGAGACTGAGAATACTCTGCGGGCGAAGGTGCTGACGGCGGAGGAGAGGGAGAGAGAGTGAAGGAGTGAGAGAGTGGTAGACAAAGAGAGGAGACACTTAGGAGAGGTTTCAGCACTTCCCTCTTCGTTCTAACCACTCCTGCGGGGCCTTCGTCAGTGTGTGCTTGAAGGTGTGGTGCTGCTGCTGGTGGGCGTAGGCGTGGGTGCTGGCGTGGGAGTGGGCGGAGTGAGGGCTGCAATCACACCGGTTTCAAAAAAGTCACTATTGTCGAAAGGCTGAAAGTACGTCTCGTTTTCCCTTATCAGAGTGTGTTCGAGAGAGAGAAAGAGAAAAACAAGAGAGAGAGAGAGGAGAGGGAAAGGGACAGGGGAAGAGAGGGAGAGAGGGAGAGGGAACGCTAAATATTCTCAATGCAAGCCAAGTTTTGCTGATTGTCCTTCACGTAAACTCCTCCAGGCAGCAGTCAGCCAGCCAGTCAGTCCGCCAGCCAACTAACTTAACAATTTAACTAACCAACCAACCAACCACTCGCTTCTTTCCTTCTCCCACGCCCCTTCCGAGCCACCAAGGGACCGCTAGGGACACGTTGCAGGACTCCCGACGCTTCCTTCACCTCCCTTAGCGGTACTGACGAAGGCGAAGACGTGATGAGACGAGCGCGCGGGACTTCA
>NC_059281.1:7573300-7580800 GCF_017591435.1 Portunus trituberculatus
AGTACAACAACAACAACAACAACCATTGCAACAACAACAACAACAACAACAACAACAACAACAACAACTGCAACGCTATTAAGAATTTGAAAACAGAAGAGAAAGAAAAATGAAATATACAGATAAAAGAGCAAGAAAGGGCAGATATATATAGAATAAGCAGCAAAATTGATAAAAGAATGGAAAAAAGAGAAAAGTAAGTAAATAGATAGCAGGAAAACTTACGGAGAGGAAAAAAGTAGATAGAAAAGAAAGGAGTGGGAAAGAATGTGAGAAAAATGAAGAAAAATTACCATGACGTAATGAATAACAGCAACACAGAAAAAAAAAAACTGAATAGAAGGATCGGAAAAATTGAAACAACACCTCCTCCTCCTCCTCCTCCTCCTCCTCCTCCTCCTCCTCCTCCTCCTCCTCCTCCTCCTCCTCCTCCTCCTGCAAGACTGCACGAATTAATTGAAGTCAAGAAGGAAGAGGAAGAAAGAATATTAGTGTCTTCTATAATTACGCAATACACCAAAAAGGAGAAAGAAAAAGAAGAAGAGGAGGAGGAAGAAGAAGAGGCAGTAAAAGGGGAGGAAGGGAAAGGAAAGAGAAAGGAAGGAGACTAAGAATAAAGTGAGATGGAGACCACTGAGCCGAAGAGGAAATAGTGAGGGGGGAATAAATATGGATGCGAAAGGGAGAGGGATGAAATTGCATAGAGAAGAAGGAGAAGAAGGAAGAAGATACAGAAAGGAGAGAAAATGATAATAAAGAGGGTAAGTGCGGTGAAATATGATAACACGTACAGAGATTAAGATTAACGGAAAGATAAAGAGAAACAAAGCAAGGAAACAGAAGAAGAAGAAGAAGAAGAAGAAGAGGGAAATCGAAGTAAAACAAGGGAGAGAGAGAGAGAGAGAGAGAGAGAGAGAGAGAGAGAGAGATTAAAAGAATAATCGAAGAAACAATAAACAGAAGAAAGAAGTAAAAAATTAAATAAAGTAAGTTTGTTGACCAGAGAGAGAGAGAGAGAGAGAGAGAGAGAGAGAGAGAGAGAGAGAGAGAGAGAGAGAAATACAAGTAAAAGTGGTGGAAGAGAAGGCACAAACATTTACACTGTCAATAAAAGAAAGAAAAGAAAAAAGAAAAAGAAAATTGAAATATAAAGAAAAGGAAAATAAAAATGTACTTGAGAAACAGCGGCCAGTACTTTATTGGAGAGAGAGAGAGAGAGAGAGAGAGAGAGAGAGAGAGAGAGAGAGAGGTGACCGACACACGCTCTCTTCATTGTCCTAATCTGCATATAAAGTTTGTGTTTCATTCCTTTAAGAAGCTTTTTGCGCCTCCTCCTCCTCCTCCTCCTCCTCCTCCTCCTCCTCCTCCTCCTCCTCCTCCTCCTCCTCCTCCTCCTGCCCACTCCCACTTCTATTAGTAGCTTCGAGGAGGAGGAGGAGGAGGAGGAGGGAGAAGGTGGAGGAGGAGGAGGAAGAAGAAGAAGAAGAAGAGAAGGAGAATTTTGCAACAAGTACAGACTTATAATTATTATTTACTTTTGTTATCACTGGAGAAAAACTTTGGTAAATATTCTCCTCCTCCTCCTCCTCCTCCTCCTCCTCCTCCTCCTCCTCCTCCTCCCCCTTCTTCAGTGTATTCATGTGGGTTGTTTTAATATTTTGTTTTGTTTATGATCCAATGCGCTTTTGTTACCTATTCTGCGTTGGGGCTTTCGTGTTTATATTTCCAGCTCTCTCTCTCTCTCTCTCTCTCTCTCTCTCTCTCTCTCTCTCTCTCTCTCTCTCTCTCTCTCTCTCGTGATTTCACCTCTTTCCTATTATTTTGGTATTTTCACTGATATCTTTTTCTTTTTTTATTTTTATTTGATCAATTATAGTCTTTATCTTTTATTTGTCTGTTTATCTATTTATATGTCGTTTTCTATCGTTTTATTCGTTCTTTTTCGTATTTCTTATTAGGTTTATGATTTCTTTTGATCCCTTTTTTTTTTTAGTATAGTCTCCTTTTGTTCTATTTCTTTCTATATTCCATCTTTCCATGCTTTTTTCTTTTTATCTTTTTGTTGTTATTTCTTTTTTTCCTTCTAACGTATTTATCTTTTTTTTTTCTTTTTTCTATCTCCTGTACTCGTGTGTTTCAAGTCTTTTTTATATTTTTTTTTCCTACCAACATTTATTTTTTTTTCTTTTTTTTGTCTTTCGGCTTTTATTTAATTATTGGCCAAGCTTTTCTCTTTTCACTTTCAGCAATGCCACACTTTTTTTTACAATTACGGTTATACTTTTTTTCATCAAATCTGTTAATTAACTTTAAACTTATTCTTTATGTCATTTTTATCTTACCGTGTGTGTGTGTGTGTGTGTGTGTGTGTGTGTGTGTGTGTGTGTGTATGTGTGTGTGTTAGAGAGAGAGAGAGAGAGAGAAACTTTCATCCTGACAATATCCAAACTCACATTTCCTGCAAACCAAACACACCTCTCCTTCATGTGCATGTCTGTCTGTCTGTCTGTCTGTCTGTCTGTCAGTATATCCGTCTGCATGTATGTATATCAGTTTCTATATGTGTATGTAAGCATGTATTATGTTTATATGTATGTATGAATGTATGTATGTATGCATGTATGGCTCCCTATTTTGATGAAACAGCCTTCCTACCTTTATTTCTTATCTAAAGCGACATTTCAAGGAATTTGAATAGGTAAATAGCATTGACTACAAGTCGTAACGTGTAAATTAAGCCAAATCATTCTCAACCCCATGTCATATCCGTCTTCTCACCTTCGCTCCCTCCTTGTCTACATTTCTCATAGCCCGCTTCCATATCACCTCCATCATCCTCTCTCTCTCTCTCTCTCTCTCTCTCTCTCTCTCTCTCTCTCTCTCTCTCTCTCTCTGGATGGCTGTCACGATGATTTTGTAAAGTAGATAAAAGAATGAGATTATATAAGGAAATTAGAGTAAGCATATAAGTAATGAAATAGTGAATAAGGAAGTAATCAACTAAAGTAAATAAGTAAATGATGGAGATGAGCAAACTTGAACAAATAGATAAAATCGTGATGAAAGTTAGATTAATAAACTTTAGGAGGAGAAGCCACAACAAAATTAACTAAAATAAAAAAAAAAAAAAAAAGTCTTGGAATGATACAACGCCAAAATAAACGAAAAATATGTACAAAAAGAAAAGACAAAGTTACGAAAACATAGAAAGAAAGAAAAAGAAAGCTAAATAAAAGAAATGAGATGGATGACTAAATAATGAATAAATAAAAGCAAAACACCAATAACACGGCAAAATAAATGAAAATATATATAAAAGTGGAACCATGCGTACGTACTTTGGGGTCCGAGGGGTCTCCAAGCGCACGGGTTCGAATCCTGTCCACGGTCCGAGTGTAGGCTGGGCTTCCTCACTCGGGGCAACGGTTTCCTAGCGGGTGGGCTTTGAGATAGGAGGTACCACAAAAATATCCCCCTTTAGCCCAGAAATTCTCGTGAAAAGCCCTAATGGTATAAAAAAAAAACAGAAAGAAAGAAAAAGAAAGCTAAATGAAAGAAATGAGATGGATGACTAAAAACGGAATAAATAAAAGCAAAACATACCACTAACAAAACACTATATAATTCAAACACACAAAACAGCTACGCATATAAACAAACACTTCCTCACAACCTCCCTCATGAAAAACAATAATAACACCACCAAACAAGACGATAAAAGAAACATAAAAAAAAAACATCACAAAACTCACCAAATATCATATAAAAAAGAGCAAAGTCTCCCTTCATAAATCCCTCCCAGAAATTGAAAGAAAATGTCAAAAAATAAGCCACGCAAGACGTTTTATTCATCATCAGACGGGACCTATCATGTTTCCCGCCCAATTTCCAGCAAGGTGTGTGTTTGGGCGGCTTGTATTTTTTATAGCCCAACTCACTGGTGTGTTTGAAAAGTGGTCCCTTTGTGTCTCTATTTTGACCTTTACGTTATATTTGTGTTAGTGGAGGAGAGAGAGAGAGAGAGAGAGAGAGAGAGAGAGAGAGAGAGAGTACAAAGGGAAAACAACAAAACGAACTCAACGATAGATGAATAATAAAGACACAACAAAAGAGAGAGAGAGAGAGAGAGAAGCAGTATTCCCAAATGCCTATTTTATTGACATGTGTAGCTTTACGATTCGTGACTCGTGGTTCGAATTTCAAAACACATTTATACTCTTGTCTCGTTTATTTTTGTCTTTCTTTACTCTCTCTCTCTCTCTCTCTCTCTCTCTCTCTCTCTCTCTCTCTCTCTCTCTCTCTCTCTCTCTCGTGTTAATGGTACAAAAATTAAAGTAAGATAATTAGAGAGAGAGAGAGAGAGAGAGAGAGAGAGAGATCATCACCACATCCCTTGCCTTGATTGACTTGCAGCTCACACACACACACACACACACACACACACACACACAGGTGCACATCCTAAACCTGAATGATTGTTCCTGTGTTTTTTTTGTTTTTTTTCTCTCTTTTTTCGTTCTATTATTTATTGTTTGTCATTTTTTTTCCTCTCACTTTTTCTCCCAGCGCGTCCCCGCCCCTGAGGGAAGTAATAGTTTATTTCCCTGCGGCAGATTGACTTTTTTCCCTTCCAGCCATTTTGTGAATTTTTGCCTTGAATGTGATTGTTGTTTTCTGTCTCTGAATATATTTTTTTCCTAGTTGACCATGTTGTCGCTGCCCCCTCCCTCTCTCTCTCTCTCTCTCTCTCTCTCTCTCTCTCTCTCTCTCTCTCTCTCTCTCTCTCTCTCTCTCTCTCTCTCTCTCTCTCTCTCTCTCTCTCTCTCTCTCTCTCTCTCTCTCTCTCTCTCTCTCTCTCTCTCACACACTCCATCACAGTTTCCTCACAACACTCGATCATTTCAACTCTAGTAGGAATCAGGAATTTACCATCCAAATCCTTTTAATTCCTCTCATTTCCCTTCTGATCTTTCTTGCCTTTGGTAATTAACCTCGATGTGTTTTCCCTTGTGACTGGATTGTGCTTTTTTTCCCAGAAAGATTTTGTACATTTTTCCCTCTCAGTTGTCAGTCGGTCTGCTTCAATACCATATTCCGACACGTTTCTGCACTACCACTACTTTTAAAAGATTTACTTAAGGTTACACGGATTTTTACAGTCGTTTTTTAATGCCTCAAGTGACACACTGACAATGTATTTACTCTTCTATCGAGAGGAATACACTTTTTGAGAACAATTCTGCATCTCCGCTATTTTCCAGAGGCTCTTTCTTGAGCTTTCACGGATTGTTAAGGCTTTTCTTTTTTCGATAACTTTACTGACTGATTGCCAAGATATATACAATATTATAAGGAGCAGCAATTTTTGAGAGTATATCTGCAGCTCTACATTCAAAAGACTCTTACTTGGAGTTCTAAGGATTTTTAAGGGACTTTCATGATAACTAGTAATTGATTGGCAATGTATCTACACAACTAACAGGGAGAAACACTCTTTGAAAATCCGACTAATGGTCTCGTGGCCATTGAAAATACGAGTGGTGATAGAGTAAAGCATGTCAGACTACAGAGCTCAGTATACCGTGCGCTTCATGTATTCAGAATAAGAAGCAAAATAATAATACTGAAGGAAAGGAGGCAAGAAAGAGAGGAAGCAGGGAAGCAAGCGAGGCAGCAACTTGAGCCGCCGAGCCACAAGAGCCACGGGAAAGAATCTTTATACAGTATTTTCCTGCAGAGAGGGAGTAGGGGAAGGAGGGAGGAGGTATTAAAATTTTATATCTTTTGCTACAACACTCGCTTACTTCTT
Organism: Portunus trituberculatus; assembly: GCF_017591435.1. Taxonomy (NCBI): domain Eukaryota; kingdom Metazoa; phylum Arthropoda; class Malacostraca; order Decapoda; family Portunidae; genus Portunus; species Portunus trituberculatus. Next base: position 7,579,110 of record NC_059281.1, read on the forward strand.
CATCTTGGAAAACTTCGATGATAATGGTGGTGAAAATAATGGTACTGGCTGGCAATGGCCGTCTCTCTCTCTCTCTCTCTCTCTCTCTCTCTCTCTCTCTCTCTCTCTCTCTCTCTCTCTCTCTCTCTCTCTCTCTCTCTCTCTCTCTCTCTCTCTCTCTCTCTCTCTCTCTCTAAAGCTTAAGACATTATTTATATTTTGTTTTCTTCTCATTTTTGGATTTGTTGGGAGAGAGAGAGAGAGAGAGAGAGAGAGAGAGAGAGAGAGAGAGAGAGAGAGAGTTTCAAAATCTTTAGCGCTGATGATGTTGAAAGTAATGATTACATTCGAGTTTGAAAATATTCGTGGTGCTTTGTAAAGAGAGAGAGAGAGAGAGAGAGAGAGAGAGAGAGAGAGAGAGAGAGAGAGAGAGAGAGAGAGTTTGTGTTTCTTTTCTCTTATAACCTTTTATTTTTCTTTTATACTATCTCTCTCTCTCTCTCTCTCTCTCTCTCTCTCTCTCTCTCTCTCTCTCTCTCTCTCTCTCTCTCTCTCTCTCTCTCTCTCTCTCTGAAAAAATAAATAAATGAATAAAAAGCATATCAGATTAAAAAAATAAAACAAACATACTACACCTTTTAGAACTTGGGCCACAAAAAATGTAAATAAAGAGAAGTAAAAAGACACACAGACCTTTTAGGGAAAGAAAAAAAGGCTCAAAGTAGGAAAAATAACCCTCTTCAAGGCCTTCTTCTTCTTCCTATTAGATCACGAGGGAAAGGAGGAGGAGGAGGAGGAGGAGGAGGAGGGAGGAGGGAAGGAAGAGGAGGAAGAAAAAGAAGATAGAAAGAGAAACACGAAGAGAAGAAAGAAATGACGAAAAAAGAAAGAGAAAGACGAACAGGAAAGAAATGAGGAAAAAGAAAGAGAAAGACGAAGGGAGAAAAGAAATGAGGAAAAGAGAGAAAACTAGAACTAAATGAGGAAAATAAAGGGAAAAAAACTGAAACCACGAAAGAAAAACAGGAAAGAAGAAGCAACGAAAAGAAAAGAAAGAAGAGAAGGGGAAAAGAAAAAGGGAAACAGGAAGAAGGAAAACGAAAACCTGGCAAGAAAAAAGTCAAAAAGTCAAAAAGGAAGAGAAGGAAGAGGAAACGACGAAGAAATAAGGAAGAGGAAAGAGGGAAAGTATGAAAGAAGAGGAAAGAAAACTACTAAAGAACAGGTAAGGATGGGAAAGTGTGTGTGTGTGTGTGTGTGTGTGTGTGTGTGTGTGTGTGTGTGTGTGTGTGTGTGTGTGTGTGTGTGTGTGTGTGTGTGTGTGTGATCAGGCAGTCATTGGTGTGGTGATAGTCTTGTGTTGTGCTCGTGTCATCATACCGACGCCTGCATCCATCACGAAGAGGAGGAAGAGGAGGAGGAGGAGGAGAAGGAGGAGGAGGAGGAGGTGGAAGGAAGATAGAGAACGTCGGGGGAGGGGAGGAGAATGAAAGTTTACGACCAGGAAGATAGAGGAGGGAAGAGGAGGAGGAGGAGGAGGAGGAGGAGGAAGAGGAAGAGGAAGAGGAAGAGAAGGAGGAGGAGGAGAAAGGGTGATTGGGAGGATACGATAAAGGAGTTCCACTAAGAGAGAGAGAGAGAGAGAGAGAGAGAGAGAGAGAGAGAGAGAGAGAGAGAGAGAGAGAGAGAAAGAAAGAAAGAGAAATAAACTT
>NC_059281.1:7585800-7588300 GCF_017591435.1 Portunus trituberculatus
ATAATAATAATGATTGTAATGAGCAATGATAACAGTATGTGCAAGAGGAAGGAAGGTGGTGTGTCAATTATTGGAGGAGAGAGAGAGAGAGAGAGAGAGAGAGAGAGAGGAAGCAGAAACAAGTAAGAATATAACACAAAAATTAAAGCAAATGATAGAATAAAAGAAGAAATAAGAAACTAGAACGAAAAATGGAAGGAAAAACGTGTTCTGTAACGCAAGAAGCACTGAGAAAAATGAAACACAAGAATATGAGACAAAAATTCAAGAAAAATGAGAGAATGTAGTAGAAATAAAGATAGAACGAATAAACGAGGAAAAAGAATTGCTGAGAAGAAATTATATACGTAAGAATGAGGAATGAAAGGAAATATGAGAGAATGAAGGAAATAATGTAGAAAGAATAAATGAAGGAATACAAGGAACAAAGAAGCAGGACACGTCACCTCGGGGTCCCAGCAGTCCTCCCTGGGGCATAACACTCGCCAAGGATGTAATGTAACTTTTTTCTTCAATCAATCCTAGACCCCCTCTCCTTTGTTACTCCTGATTTCGTTCTCTCTCTCTCTCTCTCTCTCTCTCTCTCTCTCTCTCTCTCTCTCTCTCTCTCTCTCTCTCTCTCTCTCTGTTTCATCTCCTTTCGCCTCCTTTCTGTTCTTTTCTTATTCTATCTTCTTATTGCTTTCCTCTCTCACTTCCCTTCTTCTCCATTCCTCTCTCTTTTTTCTTTTTCCTCCTCCTCCTCCTCCTCTCTTCTTTTCCTTATTATTTATTCTTATTCCTTCTCCTTTGTGTGTGTCTGTGTGTGTGTGTGTGTGTGTGTGTGTGTGTGTGTGTGTGTGTGTGTGTGTGTGTGTGTAATAAATTCACTCCTCATAATTTTCTACTTATTGAGAAGTTAATAATTATTTTATCACTCGCACTTTCTTTTTCATAGTATTTGTTTATATTTATCAAAGGAAGACTGTGTAAATTTTCTTTTTTCTATAATTGCGTGACTTGAATTTCTTTTCTATATTTATTTATTTGTTCATTTATTTTCATCGATTCTGAACGTCATCGTGTTCTCTTTTTCCTGTTAATTATTTTCTGACGTTCATGTTCCGATACTTTATAATCATTTGTTAGGAATTTATCGACCTGTTGATTATTGCCGTCATAAAACAACACACACACTCACACACACACACACACACACACACACACACACACACACACACACATTTATATTACACTTCCTTTTTATCAAATCATTGGGTGCTATAAATTTCCCATCTACTTCCTCTGCTGCTACTCGAAATGTTATATAGATTTCCTGCTACTCTCTCAGCAAATGCTACAAAGACACGGCTTATTTTGGTATGAACACACACTCACACACACACACACACACACACACACACATTTATATTACTCTTCCTTTTTATCAAATCATTGGGTGCTATAAATTTCCATCTCTTCTCTCTCTCTCTGTTATATAGATTTCCTCTCTCTCTCTCTTCTCTCTCTCTCTCTCTCTCTCTCTCTCTCTCATTCGTATTCCAAGGTATCACTCTCTCACAATCTCCTCCTCCCTTTATCTTTCTTCCCTCTTTCCTTTAATCTTCCTTTTTTCCGTTCCTTTTGCCCTCCTCTTCCTCTTCCTTCTCTCCTTCGTTCTCTCTCTCATATCACTGCATTTTTTTCCGGTCTCCTTCATTTCTCTCTCACATTTCGTGCATTCCTTTCATTCTTTCATTCCCAGTTTTTATCTATATCTCCTTTTTACCCAATTATCTCATATTTTTCCTTTGCTTCCCTATTTTTCGTATTTCTCTGGCTTCTCTTTCACTCTTTTTAATCACTGTCCTTCAATCTTCTCTCCCCCTTCTTCCAATCCTTCACTCATACCTCTCATTCCTTTCCTCCTATTCCCCTCTTTCTCGACCATCCCTCTTCATCACTCTACCCTTCTCTAGTCTCCCTACTTTTCCTCTTCTTTATATCACCCTTCCTTCTCTCCTTCCCTACTCTCCTCCTCTCCTCTCGCTTTCTCTCTCACCTCGCTGTACCTAACTCCATACCTTACTCTTTCTGTCCATCGGTCCTCCTCTCTCTCTCTCTCTCTCTCTCTCTCTCTCTCTCTCTCTCTCTCTCTCTCTCTCTCTCTCTCTCTCTCTCTCTCTCTCTCTCTCTCTCTCTCTCTCTCTCTCTCTCTCTCTCTCTCTGCTTGGTGCACGTCTAATAAATAGGAGAGTTGGTGTTCGCGTGTGTGTCTGTCGTTTGTGTCAGTAAAACCCTCGGTGTGTGTAACTCCAGGTCTCTCTCTCTCTCTCTCTCTCTCTCTCTCTCTCTCTCTCTCTCTCTCTCTCTCTCTCTCTCTCTCTCTCTCTTGAAAGTGTACAGTATCTTTTTTTTCTTTAAGGGATTATCGTTAGAGAGAGAGAGAGAGAGAGAGATGGACATAAAAAAGAAAGATGGCTGCCCTGGGTCCTGCAGAAATGGGCGTGACACAGAAAAA
>NC_059281.1:7590800-7688300 GCF_017591435.1 Portunus trituberculatus
CTACGGCGTCACCACCATTGAGCACCGTTCTCGTGCTCCGTGCGGTGACTCTCAGAGGATGACGCAGCCCTGCCAGATGTGGCACTCTTTGCACCTGTGCCTTATGGAACACTACGATCGCCGCCACATCTCTGCGGTGTTCCAGTGAATCAAGGGACGCTCAGGCTCTGGGTGAGGTGGTATTGCAGCATCTACTAGCCGTATGGCGCGGCGTTGGATGCTGTCCAGTCTCCTTCTGTGTGTGGCGGCACAGGACATCCAGGAGAGAGCTGCGTACTCAAGGTGGGGCCGCACCTGTGCCTTGTACAGCAGCAGTCTCCCCTTCCTGTCGAGGAAACTGGCGATCCTTCTGAGAGCGGAGATCCTGTGAGAGGCTTTCTTGGCAATGGATTTGACATGGCTGTCAAACCTCAGCCCTCGATCCACCTCCACTCCAAGTATCTTGACGTCATCTTGGAGTGGGAGAGCAGCAGCGCCAAAGACAACTTTCCTGCCATTGCTGCCATGGCGGCTGGGGACCGAGAGACAACCATTGCCTGTGTCTTCTCCGGCGCGAATGTCACTTGCCAGCGAGCACCCCACTCCTCTATCACTCGTAGCTGCTGATTGATGGCCTCAGCAGCCCGCCCACTGTCCTGGCGTGGATAGGTATAGGAGAGGGTGCAGTCATCAGCATAGGCCTTGACTCCTGGCAGTAGCTGGAGAAGATCATCCACGTAGATATTCCACAGGAGTGGGCCAAGAATTGAACCCTGTGGCACTGATGCCTCCACAGGCAGGGACTCAGATGTTTGCCCGTTGACAACCACCTTGAGGCTTCTGTCCTGCAGGTAATTTCCCAGGAGTCGTAGCAAGCCACCCTGGATGCCTTTAGCACGAAGCTTTTCCAGTAATCCGTTGTGCCATACTTTATCAAAAGCTCCAGCTATGTCCAAAGCAACCACTATAGTGTCCTTGCCGTCGTCGAGGGCGTCCTGCCACTGCCTGGTGAGAAGCATCATTAGGTCGGAGGTTGACCTTCCAGGTCTGAACCCAAACTGTTGGTCTGAGAGGAGGGCATTGTCCTTGAGATGGCTACACACCACCTCTGCCACGACCCTCTCAAACACTTTACCCACCACTGACAACAGGGATATGGGTCTGTAGTTTTTTGGGTCCGTCCTGGAGCTTTTTGTGTGCAGGAACTACTCGAGCCTCCTTCCACACTGAAGGCCAGACGTTTTCCCGTACAGACGGGAAGGTCTCTCTCTCTCTCTCTCTCTCTCTCTCTCTCTCTCTCTCTCTCTCTCTCTCTCTCTCTCTCTCTCTCTCTCTCTCTCTCTCTCTCTCTCTCTCTCTCTCTCTCTCTCTCTCTCTCGTGATCCAAGACTGTTTGTTTTAGAAGAATGTCACCTCCATCCTGATTGCTCCGTTTGAAGCGTCCGTGTGTGTGTGTGTGTGTGTGTGTGTGTGTGTGTGTGTGTGTGTGTGTGTGTGTGTGTGTGTGGATGTGTGTGTGTGTGTGTGTGTGTGTGTGTGGTGTGGGTGTGGGTGTGGATGTGTGTGTGTGTGTGTGTGTGTGTGTGTGTGTGTGTGTCAGTCGTGTTGGGTTGTGTTGGCGTGGAAGAAAAAAAAATCTTCAAATAGACAGATGGGTAGCAGGACAGCGGGTGACCTTTCAAAGCCCCTGAGATTAAGTGTGACCAGGGACACACTCCTCGGACCACTTGGGCATCGCGACTGAGTGAAGACATGGGACAGTATTCACCCCACCATTGTGTGTGTGTGTTTGGTTTCTTTTTTACTTTTTTTTTTTTTTCGAAGTGGTGATAGCGAGGTGTGGTGGTGTATCTTATGAATCTGGAATAAGTCTTAGGTAGTACAACACACACTCTCTCTCTCTCTCTCTCTCTCTCTCTCTCTCTCTCTCTCTCTCTCTCTCTCTCTCTCTCTCTCTCTCTCTCTGCTTACTTTTTTATATCTATATTCCTATTTTCAGTCTTTAGTCATCAGGGTTTAACATTTCTATTTCGTTTAATTCGTAAGGTTGTGTTTTCTTCTATCTTATGTTTTGATTAGTTTGTTATTGTGTCTTATCAATTTTAGGTGAATTAGTAACATCTAAGGAGATTTTCCTGCAAGGTTTTTTTTTTCTTTTCTTTTTGTTTCTGTTATGTTCTCTTAGTATGGCATTGCATATTTTCGATCTTCATTCAACCAGCAACATTATCATCTTTTACTGAAGTTACTTTGTTTTACGTGAAAAAAATAATACCATTTTATCTTCAGTAATTAAAATTGGCTTTATACTAATCCACAGGTAATTGAGAGATCATTACCTCTCTAATATCCTGTGATCAGTACGTTCGCTGGGTGTGGCAGTACTTGGCTACAAGTCCTCAGTTACTGACTGGTGGCAGACGCAAGAACAAAAAGGCAACAAAACTGCTGGCAAAATACTCTTGAGGGGAAAATCTCTGAATATCCCTGGGAGGACGCGTCATTCCATTGCATTTCCTTAAGCGAGTGCGTCTTTCTTCCGCCGGATTACGGATCCGTGGGGTGGGGAAAGGAGGCACGTTGAGAGGTAGGGGAGGCACTGGGGGGTGTGGGCGGGGAAGGGCGGCGTCCTCGCTGCTCCTGGAAGTGAAATGTATGGCCGTGATCTGTTGTCAAGATGGGCGCATCGTGAGGGTGCTCGCAATTCGGGGGCCGGGAAGGCTGACCGGAACCGGATATCTTATACCGGTGGTGGTGGCGGTGGTGGTGGTGGCAGCGGCCGTGACTGATGGAGCCGCTGCCGTAACCGTGTTTAGGGACAATTTTATATTCCTGTTAAAGTTGTATTGGAACATCACGGTAGAGATAATGCTTGGTAATGTACGGCCCAGGGAGAATAGTGGTCCGTATAACGAGTTTACTTTGTTTATATCAAGTCTTCTACCGCCGAGCCGTGCGGGAAGGGAAAGAAAGGAGGAGGAGGAGGAGGAGGAAGAGGAGGAAATACGTATACTCTATTTTCGTAGCGGAGAGAAGAGAGAGAGGCAGGAGGAGGAGGAATTTTCCAGCTAGCTCTGGTCGTGTCAGCATAAACAAGCCGCCAGAAAACGGGTTTGTTACACACCACCACTTAGCAAGGACCAAGCTTGCCTGCCGAGCCACAGGACGCTGCCGCCAGAGGGACTAATGCACTTTGTTTACCCAGCTGGCGCGCGCTCCCTAGGTTCCCTCCGGCGCCCTTTGGAACCTCAGGGACCTCCACTTGCTTCACCACTCCTCCCCTGCCATCCATTACCCGTATCTGCGCCTCCTCTTCCTAATCCCTGCTGCCCCAACGCTCACTAAGGAATAGGCAAGACTGAGAGGAGAGGGATGGATGGAGGAGGGAGGCTGTGCTAGGGAAAGGGGAAAGGACCAAGAGACGTGTGGGCAGAAAGGAGGGAGAAAAGGAACGTGCACCGGTGAGTGACAGACTTCGATACAGAACGGAGGGGTGAATGACCAGAGAGAGAGAGAGAGAGAGAGAGAGAGAGAGATCAAAGTTGCGAATGTTTAAGTGAAGATCTAGGTACGGGAATGTGTGTGTGTGTGTGAGAGAGAGAGAGAGAGCAGGGAAGCGGCCTCCAAGTATATAAATGATGTCACTGATATCTAAGACTATGAATAACCCAAAACACAAAAAAACACAAAGATAAAGCATGATGAGAGGCACGCGTGGCTGCACTGCAAATGAGTGAATTAGGTAACAGTGTACGGGGTTCACGCAGTGCTGGGCGTGCACGCAAAACTGTGTACGAGCTTAATGGAATTGGTACAGGTTGGTATGCATGGCCAATGTGATACTTTGCTGAGAAAATCTAATATTCAAAGTTAAAGTATTTTGATTAGTGTTTTGTGAATTCCTTGACTTATTTGTTTATTAATTTATGCATTTTAATTCTGGTGTGTGAAAATTAATGTCAAGTTTGTTTTCACGTGTTTCCTTGGACAACCGGGGACTGCTGGGAACTGTATCCTAAGGGAAATGTCTGATGCCATAGGGGAATGCAAGGCAACCCACAGGTACCGATGTGACCCAAAGTAGGACAGGGTTTATGTGGCTGTGATATTGTTTCAGGTGTGGCATTTCAGATTTTCTTTTTGTCTAACCTTAACTCCCTCCTCCCACACACAACATTTTCCTAGCCTCTGAATCTCCTCCTATGAGTCACTTTCACGAAGAATCATCATCATTCCAACATCCATTTCGCTGGATTTTCTCATGCTCTCTCTCTCTCTCTCTCTCTCTCTCTCTCTCTCTCTCTCTCTCTCTCTCTCTCTCTCTCTCTCTCTCTCTCTCTCTCTCTCTCTCTCTCTCTCTCTCTCTCTCTCTCTCTCTTTATATATATATCGAATATATATATATATATATATATATATATATTTCCAATCTCACATATTGCCTTTTATATATATATATATATATATATATATATATATATATATATATATATATATATATATATATATATATATATATATATATATATATATATATATATATATATATATATATATACCTGCATATTTCTCTCTTTTTATCCTTTTTATTCTTTTTTCTTATTATTATTATTTTATTTAACTCTTTTCCTTCCCTCTCTTACTTGGTCAAAATCGTTATCTACGCTTACGTTTCTCATTTTACCCCTGCGTGTTAACTTCGTCCTCTCTTTTCCATCAGTCTTTCTTACTCCTTCTCCCTCACTGCGGCAGAATTAAGGACTTCCACTCTACTGCACATTCCCGCTTGCACCTCTGAGGGAGAAAGATACATCAAATACATTCCTTTCTTAATCAACGGAGAGAAAAGTTATAACGCCGATAATTCCTCCTTTTCCTTCACTCCGCTGGGAAGGATTGAAGCACCTGTTGTAAAGACGGAAAGGAAAAAATCAGGTGAGGACAGGTGAGATGCGTATGGCTTTTCTTGTTCTTATTGTAAATTGAAAATGGTCACGTGTAACTTTGTTTTTATGTCCATTTTTCCCCCTCTTAAAATAGTAACCTAACATTGACTGTTTGTTTGTTTTTTTCCTTTATTTTTCTCCATCTCTTTCTCATTTATTCGGTTTGGAAAAGCACTGGATTTCTTTCCTTCGTGACCCCAACCCGGTTGCATCCCCTTCCACTCACCCCTTTCACTATTAAAAGATTAGTCGTATACTCACCTGCGACTTTAGAGACATTTTTTATTCATATTTTCTTACCAGCGTCACTTAAAATACTCCTGTAGGCTAAAAGCGACGCAATTAACCTCTTTTTTCCTGTATTCTTCCATGCAAACAATTCTTTACAATGCCCTGAATGCTGACAAAGGACGAGCGTGGCGGTGAAAGGGTTACATTTCCTGGAGCACTCGACAAGATGAATGAGGGAAGGAAGCAGGACGAGGAGGAAGACAAGGCGACGAGAAAGTAGTATTAATAATGGAAGGGGTGGCCGAGAATTAGTGGGATCCTCTTTCCTGCCCGAGTAAAGCTTGGGAAATCAAGGACACAAGTGAATCTCTCAAAGAATTACGTTCATCCGAGTAAAGGAGGGCATGGAGGTAGTGTTTAATTGGATCGTGCATGTTGAATGAAGCTTGAATCCCATCTTAAGACCTCTGAACCTTGTGTAGTACCTCTCTTGTCCACTGCAGGGAATTGTATCAAGAGTTTTGCCGCCTCGCTCTCGTGTATTCATTCACTGCAAAGCGCTCGGACGAAATGAACACAGAAAGCACGCTCTAAAAAATCCAAGCCATTGTTGCATAGCGTTTTGTTAAGTTGGCTGAAGTTGCTGTAATAACGTGAACAAATCTACATTTCAAGAATTCTGTGTGTGTGTGTGTGTGTGTGTGTGTGTGTGTGTGTGTGTGTGTGTGTTTGTGTTTGTGATTTTTTTTCTAATTTACATTACGGAATTCCCAAAAATCTAAGTAAATGGTATATAAATAAAACAGAAAGCCCTCCCAAAACTCACTTTGAGATTATGGCAGCCAACACGACACGTTTCTGTTGATCCGGTTTCTGATATGTCGTAGTTAAGGCCACACTGCAGTCAATGATTTTCCTAAACTTAATGATACACAACACACTTCTCATTTCACATCCACATCAATCCTCGTCATGCTTGTAAATCAGACAAATATCTCTGGCAGGAATGTGTATAACTTGAAAAGAAAGCAAAAGGAAACCACTAGATTATATAACGCTTCAGTATATCGCAATAGAAAAAGAGAAGAAATAAAACCACCAGTCCTTGCATCAACAACAATATCTACAACTTAAATCTCCAAAACCTGTGAAGAAATCAAACAATAAGCCACTTCATACTCTCACATCACAAGATAATACTTAAAAGAAATTAAATAAAAACAAGAATGAAACATAAAGACGCCAATCCAAGAACAAACAATACAGAAACACGAGAAAATGAAGCCAATTACGTCATGCATAGCGGGTTGCTGGGAACGATCTGAGGGTGCCAGGGTAGCGGTGGCAGTGGTTGAGACTTTGGCACTGCCCTGGCACTGGTTTTAGTAGTGAGTGTGAGGCGGGAGTGTCTGGTGGTGGCATGCAACGAGTGCCGCTGTTCACGGACGGTGGGTGAGGCTGGTAGGGGAAGACGGGCGTGAGGATGTATGAGGGTGTGAAGGGCGTGTGTCTGGTGATGTAGTGATTGTAAGGGCGTGAGGGCGTGTGTCTGGTGATGTACTGATGATTGTGAGGGCGTGTGTCAAGTGATACAGTGGTCGTGTGGGCATGTGTTTCGTGATTTAATGGGTGTGTAGGCGTGTGTTTGGTGATCTAGTAGTTATGTGTGTGGGCGTGTCTAGTAATGTCATGTATTCTTTTATTGGGTAAACCTTCCTCTTTCCTTGTGTTTATTATCGTAGAGGTGAGCTGTGCGCCGGGTTGTGATTAACGAAATGTGTAAAAAAGAGAGAGGGGAAAATATGAACTAAAAATAATAACTTTGGTCTATATAAAGCTTATGTTTTATATAAGAGCTATTAAGTTTATTACACTGGCGGTGGCGGGGGGTGAAATATGGTAGAGAGAGAGAGAGAGAGAGAGAGATTATTTATGAACAGGGACCTACAGGTACTTTACACTACTCAATGTTTATGAATATATTGAAGCTAGGCAGAGTAGATTGAACGTTAGTGCGAGAGGAAGGAGAAGAGAGGAGAGAGGCGGAAGACGGTGCAAGGTAGCAAGCCAGGTGGTTCTTTTCCTATTTATAGCTTCGTGTATTCTTACGTCTGGTCACTGTGCTGCTGCGACGCCAAGACCTTGCTCTTACACATGCTCGAATACATAATATTGAAAGCCCATCACGTGTTGCACCTCGTGGGGAGTTTTTGAAAAGGTACCGGGATGTAAACTGACGTGTTTTGCAGCCAGGTATTCATGCCAGTCTTTCTCATCTGCTGCTTGCTATTGACTCGAGTTTTTATAATTTCCTGTAGATACTGACGCACGATGCAGCCTGGTACACTAAACACGATACTCATGCTACTCTTTCCCGTCTGTTGGTTTTAGAGTCACGGTTCGTAATGCTGTGTGTGGGTTAGTGTGTCATAGACGGGAAAAATTGATGCGGTAGAGTTTTTTGGCTTTGTGTGTGTGTGTGTGTGTGTGTGTGTCGGACAGCCCAATTTTTGTAATGTCCGTCATTCTGTCAGTCTACATGGTCTTGTTTCTGACATACTGATGAGCATATGACTGTTTTAATGTATTGATCCTATTAGGTAACGTTTGAAAAAGTAATCACATTTTGCCTTGGTATTCAAAGTTATTAGACAGGTGGATATAACCCAACTTTTACTTAATGTCTGTTGGAAAGGGGAGAGAAACATTACATACTCTAGCAATGAAAACATCACATAGAACTCCATAGCAGCAGCAACAGCCTTTAAATAATCTATGATGAAAGCCTTCAGTCCTTGTTTCGCTCCATTAGTCGCATCGTCGCACCCAACATTGCCAAGGTCAACGGAGAGGGTGGCCATGCCTATCCAACACAGGGTGGCATGTGGAAAGAGAAAAACAGGAAGAGGGCACGTGAGGAATGGGCATGTGGAAAGAAAGAGACAGTAAAGTGGAGCATGAGTAATGGAAAGGGAGGATAGGAGAATATAAAGGGCAAAGATGGATAGGGAAAGAAGGGATGGAGGTGTGAGTAAAAAAGAAAAGAAAGAGACGAAGAAACGAGAAATCATAACTAAGGGGATTAAAGGAATAAGAAAATATAAAGAAAAAATAAGAAAGGATATTGAAAGGAAGGAAGAAGAATGTGAGTAAAAAAAGGAAGGAAAGGAGACTCGAATAAAGGATAAGAAGAAACGAGAAAAAGAGGAGACATGATCAAAGGAATAGGAAAAATATGAAGAAATGTGATGAAGGATAACGAAAAGAAGGAAGAGGAATGTGAGTGAAAGGTAGAGAGGGATATTTGGTAAAGGATATTGAAAGGACACACACCGAATGACGCCGCATGTACATACCTCACTACCTCTTCTCCTGGCAGCTCTCATCAAAACACTACGCATTTACCGTCTTTCCTGTGTCTCTCTCGTCTCAATGCTTAGTTCTGAGTAATTCTGGCGGGTGCTGACTGATATGAATTATTTTGTTAACCTTTTTTTTCAGCTGAGTATTGATTTTATATGCTTTGAATATCACATAATTCAATTCCATATCATATTTATTTTTGTTTTACTTTTTTAACTTGTTTCTTTTTTTTTAGAGAGAGTATTGGGTCCCGTGTATTTTGATTGAAATGTATCACAGAACTCAACCTTGTTAAGTGTTATTTTTTACCTTTATTTTTTCAGCCGTTGTATTAGGTTATGCGTGTTCTGAAACGGTTCGTATGATTAATTTCTAAGGTTAAGCAGACTACCTACGTGAACTTTCCAATAATCACCCTCAACTTTTATTAGAAGCAAAGGAAATTATCAAACATCTCCGCATTTTCTTTTACAGCCCAGGAAACAATACTATGGGCTCATAATCCATCCTGTTTCTTTTCATCATTTTCTTCCCAACACAGATTTACCTGGTCCACTTGAGTTTGCAGAGGCAGTGTACGTCTGTATGTCTTGTTATCATGAGTTTACTTTTTCTTATAATACTTCTGGCATTGGTCACCGTTTAGTTATAAGCAAGTGTGTGTGTGTGTGTGTGTGTGTGTGTGTGTGTGTGTGTGTGTGTGTGTGTGTGTGTGTGTGTGTGTGTGTGTGTGCGCCAGCCTATATTCGTCTACCTACCATCAACTCATCGCTCCTGTCCACTCAGGCTAAATATATTGAAGATTTCTACGTGTCTGGTCTGTACGTATATTTTGACTCGGCCTTATTGTTTATTGTTATTCTCCTTTATACTTCATTGCCAGACAAGTTAACTCATCAAGGCGAAGTTGGCGTAAGAAATATGTTAATCCATCAGTAATTTCAATCAGATGTTACGGTTTTCATTTTGATAGTTTCTTGAATTTATTACAGGTTTTTGTTATCAAGGATTATTATTTTCCTTGTATCTATTGCTATATTCTTTCTATCATTAATTACCTCACTACCTGCACATTGGGAGTATAGTCCACGTCAGATATTAATCACAAACTCAATATCTTTTATCCTATTTTTTTATATATTATTTCTTTATATATCTAATTTATTCTATTGGTACATCAAATTTCTTAGTACCGAAAGTGTGTGTGTGTGTGTGTGTGTGTGTGTGTGTGTGTGTGTGTGTGTGTGTGTGTGTGTGTGTGTGTGTGTGTGTGTCAAACCCCACTCTCAGCTAGGAGTTTTAATTCCTCTCTCACAGCTTTGACCTTTCAGAGACATTCAAGTGGGGCGCCGTGCCAGGACTCCCCTTCCACACGTCCTCTGTTGCTCGTTTATCACATTCGATGCCCAGTTTTCAATCTTTCTGTTCTCTGTCACTCTTTACCAGGAACACTACCAAGGCAAGGTAACTCGGATCAGCATACACAAACCCCCCCGAAGCCTTCACTATACTCGTAAAACTCGCCGTAGATTTTGTATCAGACGGCATTGGGAACATTCTGCAGGGGTCATGCAGCGTTCCTGACCCGCCAAGTAGTGCCTTCAGTTTGTGGCTGAGCAGAACTTCTCATCTGACTCTCATACGGTCAGCTTGTTCCTCCTGACGTGTTAATCCTTTTGTTAAGCTCTCCCCGCTAGCGCCAAGATGACCTTCAGTTTTCCCAAGAGAGAGAGAAGACCAGGCTGCGATTATGTCACCCCCATACGATTGTGGGAAGATGAGGGTGCGTACTGTCACTGCCCTTCTCCTCCTCTTCGTGCTCCTAATACTACTCCTGAAAACCCCCTCCCCACCCACATACCCGCCAGCCAGCCCTCAATACGGGAATCAAGGCAGCCCTTTTTCTCCCTCCAATTCTTTTTAATACCAAGGCTTGTATTCTCAAAGACTTTGAAATTTGAGAGTATTTGCAGAGGCCAGAGATGATTACTTGGTTCCTCGTAATGTTAAACCATCTCTAGAATCATGAAAACCCTTGAGAACATCCAGTAATTGCGTCTAGATGCGGTCAAAAGTTGAGTCAAAAGGCCGCTGAAGTGTTTGAGAATACGGACCTCGTTTCTACTAAATTGATTTATTTCCTCCCTGTAAACAACGAGCAGCTCTTACCAGGGAGTTTGTTTTTGGCCTGTGTTTGGCCTCAGAAAGAAACTGACCGAAGCTGTCCACTGCAAAAACGAAGGATAAGTACGAGTAGTTTCCTTTTAATCTCCCGACCCCCACCACTCCAATTTGCCCTGTCTGCCCTAGAGTGTTCCCCAGTCCCTCCCCACTACCGGCCTTCTCACGACGGCTCCTACTCTTCTCCGTGACTACCAGCCTTCTCACGACGGCTCCTACTCTTCTCCGTGACGATTCTCAAGGTAATGCTGTGGTGCTGTGAGTCCCTGTTCGTCTTGTCTATCTGTCTGCCTGCCCCAAAGTGTACTTAAGAGTGCTTCACTGCTCATCTCGTTTTCTTTTTGCAGAGTGAGGTGTATAGCGTGTGTTTGCAGAGTGAGTACTCGATCCTCTTTACATGTCCCCGTGTCCTCCCTGCCATTCCCCATATTATGATGCTGCCCCTCGCCCTCCCCTCCCCTTTCCCTCCTTATACGAAATGTCGATTATCATCTCAGTATCCCTTTATATAATGTTACGATGTTATGTGAAGTTATCCCCTTTCCTTTTCCTGAGAATTTTACATCCCTTTCTTTCTCCCAGCATTCTCCATACAGCTGAATGCCGCTCCTCTTTCTGCAATCCCTCCCATTAAAATATTCTCGTCAATATCCCAGTATATGTGTATCCCCATTCTCTCCTCCCCACACAATCTCCCTGACAATTATATATCTTTTTCCCCGCAGCATATCCCTCCTATTTTATAATATCTGGTATATTTTTTTCTTTTCATGTTATCTTATTTCTCATCCCATTTAGAGACCTCCGCACTCCCATATAAACAAACAGTGCGTTGATCCTTATTTGTTATATCCACTCTCGTAACTCAAATTCCCCGGATGTCACCCGTTTCCTCCCACAGCCATCCATTCCCCACACGGTGAACCATACATACATATTCCTTTCTTATATGTGTAATTATTTCTAGTGTTTATTACTATTATTATTATTATTATTATTATTATTATTTATTTCATTATGATGCAGTTTTTTCCTTTTTTTTATTATTTTTCACTGTTATCAACCCCGCTTTCCCTTCCTCCCATCATGACCCCACACATTTCCCCTCAGAGGTGTTGCTGCTTTCCCTCCCCTCCCTCCCTCATCCCTCACTCCCCTTCTTGGTCCCTTATATGTATAACTAATTAGTAATATCAAGTTTTTTTTCTGATATATACTAGACTGTTGTGAGGTGAACTTATAACTTAATTAATGCTCCCTTATTATTATCACTTTATCTGTTTATTTATCTATTATTATTGGTTGATTTTAGGTAAAGGAAGATTCCAGGCCAGCATGAGTTTAAGAGTGATATTTTGTAAGTGTGAGAGAGTAAGATCATATTAGACGACATAGGTATTCTACTGAACATGTAATTCACCATAGTTTATCTCTAATAGACTTGTAAGGGCCATCAAATATGATGCTGTGCTTTTTTTTTTCATTTACTACCCTCCTTGTTGGACAAACCTCAAGACACCACTTGACTTCCTCCTCTTCTTCCTTTCCCTCTTCTTTTATCTTCCTTCGGTTGTTCCTGTTCTTGTTCCTCTCCTATCTTACTCCCTTCTTTTCCTCTACACTTTATTCAACTCCCTCAGTTTTTACATATTTTAAAATTTCTTGTTAATCTTCCACTTTTTTTCTTTATCTGGTATCCCTCTATCAGACTGTTTTCCTACCCTTAATTCCTCCATTTATACACCTTAACACCACCTACATAACTCCACCATTTTACTTATCCTGTCTTCCAGTTTACAGATCCCTCAAAATTCCTATGTCATGTTCTTTCTCATTAATTTAACCTGCATCTATTCTTACTCTCCCCCTCAAAAATTCTAATCAGTCTTCCTCTTCTTTCTCATCTATCTAGCCTCCCATTATTTCCAGGCCCCACCTCAGGACTTCTACTAATCATGGATGTTCCCTCACCACCAGACATTGGGGCCAAAGTTGTAGATCCCCACCAGAATTTTGACGAGGAGGAGGTGGTGGATCCTAATCACGTGTACAGTGACTGGCATCTCCTCCCTGATCTTCTGCTGGAGAGGATCTTTCAGTACCTCACATTGTCAGAGAGGCACACTGCATCCCAGGTGAGTTTTGGTGGTGTGGTGATGGTGTAGTGGTGGTGTGGTCATTGTGGTGTATGTAGCCAACAGTCATACATCTCAAGAAAGACATGGTATTCTGTAAAGTTGCCCACACTCTCTTAATATATCACATCTTATTGTGTTCTTTCATTCATCATCACCATTTTCATATCTCCATTCTCTGGTAGAGTTGAGTAGCTTAATTGTCAAGTCCTCCCACTTTTTGTCTGCATAGATGATCTCTCTAATGTTTGTCTTTCTCTTGGCCTCCTCCATATATTGTCCCTGGATCTTCTTTCTCCCCATTAGTGTCCTTACAGCAACTTCCAGTGCTTGAGTAGAATCATATAAGGTTCTTTTCCTTTTTCCACATGCTGTCTCTCTTTTTGTTCTTCCCACTGGTTTTACACCAATTCCTCTTACATTCTTCCAAGTTAAAAAAATATATGTTTTTTCCCCTTCTCCGAATACTGTCTCTTGGTTCTCTTTTCTTTTTACTTGTTTCCTTCCAGCTCTTCCTGCCATATCACTCAGAGCTGCGTAACATACAACTCTCTCCTCTTCTGAATCACCCATACCACCTCAGTCTGTACATCTGCACATTTATCACATGCATCATTTACTTGTCAGCTTGTGGACTGATGCCTCTCTTTCCTCCCTGCCTCCACAATAGGTGTGCTACAACTGGAGCAAGGCATTCCACTTTCCACGTGTCTGGTATACGTTTGAACTGCACGATACCTTACTCACTAAGCGCAAGTTTAATTACTGTGCAGGATGGCAGGTAAGAATGAGAGAGAGAGAGAGAGAGAGAGAGAGAGAGAGAGCATTGTCTTTCATATACTATACCTTGATTTGTTCTTTAAATTGTTTATCTCATGTATACTCACATTTTCTCTTTTCATTTCCACCTTCTATTATACACATTCTTTTTTGTTCTTGCCTTTGCATCACTTTCTTCCTGCCTTCCTCACAACACCCATGCCATTTATCCCAGCAAAGAAAATTACAGGAAAGATTGGGCCATATCCATCTGCTCCTCTTATTGCATCTACTCTTCCTTCCTGGCTTCTGCACCACAAAACAAAGGATAATCCCTTCTTTTAATCTTTCCTCTATAGAGATTCACCAGCTTTCTCTGCATTTTCCTTGTAACTTCTTTTCTTATATATACACCACAATTACTCTCCCCTTTCCTTTCTCTTTCACAACACCCACTCAAACCAACACTGCCTCTAATCTCTTCTGTAATCCTCTTTTTTGTATCTTCTTTTCTTCTATGCAATCTCTCCTCTGCAGAAACTCCTGGACCACATCCGAGCGAGTGTTTTCCTCACCAAGAAGGGCAGTCACATCCGCACCCTCATCTTCCAGCCCATGACCAACCTGTTCAATCTATACGAGTTCCTCAACATCAGCCTGTACCTGCACCACCACTGTCCAGGCACCCTTGATTATGTCCACACTGTCAGGTGAGTGTGTGTTCCTACCTAGTTGTTTCTGCTTTTTTTTTTTTTCAGGCGATCAAGTTTGTATTATATGGTCTTTTAAGAGTTCTTCATACACATAACTTCACCCTTTCTTGCATTTTTTCTTATTTGATTTCTTCCTTACTAGGTTTTCCCTCTTTTCTATTCCATCCCTCATCATTCTTTTCTTTCTCACATCACTCTTCTTCCCTTCACATTATTCCAGTCCCACACACCATAAATAACTTCATTCCATCATTATCATCCTCTGATATATCTTTTCAATTATTCTCATCTCACATTTCTTCTACCTGTCTCTTCCATCCATCTCATTGGCCTTCTCTCTCATATCCCACTCTTTCAGATTTCAGTTTGCCTGCCATGTGACAGAGCGATCAGAGGAGCTGGTGTTTGGCACAGGGGGTCAGATTCTGGCCATGTTCAAGCAGGTGGTGGGGGTGTTTGCCATGCTGCACACCCTTGAGCTGCGTGACCTGCTGCTGGATGGCTGTGAGGGCATGACACTCCTGGATGATGTGGGTGAAGGGATGAATGGTGCTCGGAAAGAAAGTATCAGGAAAAAAAGTAATGGAAAAAAAAAACAATTTTTGCTAGGAAAGAAAGTATCAAGAAAAAAAGTAACAATACTAATTTTATTTAGGAAAAAAAGTAACAGTGGTCATTCTTGAAGATAAATTGACAATTAATGTACACGATTTAAAGACTGCCGAATTGAAGACAGTGCTTCTGGTACAAAAGGAAGTATCATTTTCTTGGAAAACATTAAAGTTAAAAACAGTAAAACGTTATAATACATTAACACTTTGAAAAGTTAAAAACATTAATACATTAAAATATTAAAAATATTAAAACACTAAAACATTAAAAAGTAAAAAAAACATAAAAAATACGAGATGTATATTAATGCAGTGTCCGGGTTATCGGTATATTGTGAGCAAGTCCTTCTAAAAATTCTGGGATGGATTTTCTTCCTTCCTATCTGGAATGTACATGAGGTGACATTACACAGCAACTCCCATACCAACAACATTTGTGAGGGTTGGAACAATAAGTTCTCAAACTTAGTTGGACACCACCATCCCTTTGTATGGAAGTGCATACAATGGTTCCAAAAAGAACACGCTACCGTGGACACTGTGGTGCAGCAGGACCTGATTGGCAACGCATCCAAACCAAGACACAAGAGAAAAGCTATTCAATTGCAAAAGCGTCTACGACATCTCTGTCAGGACAGGGTGGAAGGAAGAAAATCCATCCCAGAATTTTTAGAAGGACTTGCTCACAAAATACCGATAACCCGGACACTGCATTAATATACATCTTGTATTTTTAATGTTTTTTTTACTTTATAATGTTTTAATCATTTTAATATTTTAATGTATTAATGTTTTTAACTTTTCAAAGTGTTAATGTTTGATAACGTTTTACTGTTTTTAACTTTAATGTTTTCCAAGAAAAATGATACTTCCTTTTGTACCAGAAGCACTGTCTTCAATTCGGCAGTCTTTAAATCGTGTACATTAATTGTCAATTTATCTTCAAGAATGACCACTGTTACTTTTTTTCCTGATACTTTCTTTCCTACAATCAGGATGAATGTAGACTTTTCTTTGTTGTATAAGAGGGGTACTGACAGAAGGCAACAGAAAAAACACTGAAACATCCTTAAAAACCACAGATTATTTGCCATGTTCTGAAAAGTGTTAATATGTTCTTACAGTCATAAAAGGATCCTTAGAAATTTGTATCAATGCAAAATTCTTGGCCAGGGAGATAATAAGCCATGTGCTTATGACTGTTTCTTCAGTCAATAAGTAAGAAATCTTGTTAATCTATCCTTACAACCATAACACCCTTAAAAACCTGTATCAATTCATGATAACTATCTTTCAAAGGCTAGAGAGTTGATTAGCTCAGTTCTCAAGAGTGCTTCTCTATTTGATAATGTAGAAATCTTATAATTATAAAACTATAAAAACACCCATAAAAACCTGTGTAATATATTTGAAAGTAGTGGAGATGTGATGCAGAAGTGTTTCAGAGTACAGGCGATGGTTTGTGTCCCCCAGGTGTGTGTGACATGCTGCGAAACACTCAAGACTCTGGTGCTGATCAACCTGACGAAGATGAGTCTCCCCATCATCCACCCAGCAGCCTTTGTTAACCTGCAGACACTTGTCATCTCCCCACAGGTGTGATGGTTTGGGGTGACTGTGTAGCCCCTTGATTGTTTTGGAAATGGTGTGAATGTGTTTCCATTACTAATGCATATGTCATCACTCTTATTTATGTAGCCAGATTTGCAATGCCTCAGCTCTTATGGTGCAGTTTGTGTAATGTAGTTGTCCACAGAACTGTCCATTTCCATCTTGGGCCAGCTGGGCTAATAGTGCTGAGTCTTTTTTTTTTATTTATACCATGTGGGTTTTTCATGGGAATTTATGGGCTAAAGGAGGTACTTTTTGGGGTACCTCCTATCTCAAAGCCCACCCGCTAGGAAACCGTTGCCCCGAGTGAGGAAGCCCAACCTGCATTCAGACCGTGGACAGGATTCGAACCCATGCGCTTGAAGACTCCTCGGACCCCAAAGCGCGCATGGTTCCACTGTACCACGGCAGCCTCATTAGGGAGCTTTGAAAGAAGACTAGACAAATACGTACATGGGGATGATAGGTGGAAGAGGGTAGGTAGGTTTGGTACAGGGACTGCCAGGAGTAGGGCTGATGGCTTCTTGGAGTTTCCCTAATTTTCTTATACAGTCAACCCTCGGCTATCGTGACTTCAGCTATCGCGTTTTATTGCTATCACGCACCAATGAAAAGCTGCTAAAATTTCATTATCGCGACCTCAGATGCCTACTATCACATGCCCAGCCATGACATCATGGGATATCTGAGCGCTCATTGGCCAAAACCACCTTCCCACCAAGATGAATCACAGTCTCTGAGTGTGCGTCCTCCCCACTAGACAGTGATAGCCAGATTCTACCATTTTTTGTGCTCACAATGGCCACCAACCCTCCACGCCGTCCTGCAATCGATTATACAGTAATTAAAAAAAAGGTAAAAATGAGGGATATTAGGAGTAAAATTTGTTGTTGCGGCACCAATAACAATTTTCACCATTAGTTGTTCAATTCGGCTATCGCGTTTTCGGCTCTGGCACGGCTATTTCAGTCCCAATTGGGCGCGATAGCCGAGGGTTAAGTGTACTTATTCTTATGTGAAGCAGCAGTGAATTACCTAACAAGCCTTCCCTAAACAGAACATAAGCGATGACCTGATTGAGTTGATTGGTCAGTCAAGGCTGCGTAACCTTCACATCGTGCAGAACAAGTACACAGAGCATGGCAAGTCCCTCAGCTACAAGGTGTGGAAGATGTGTCGCCGCGGCAACCCCTACCTGCGGGTGCACTTGCAACTTGAGGGCTCCTGCAAGAAGGAGATCATTTGGCAACCCCGAGCTCCAGTCAAGAGTGTTGTTTATGACTCCCCATATGCCAAAGTGAGGTGCTGGGTGCTGTGTGGTGTTTTCTCTTTCTATTGCTGTTTTGTATTTTCTTTTCTGGTGTTGCTTCCTTTGCTGTTCTCCTGTAATGTTTCCTTAGGTTGTTGCCTCCTCTGTGTGTCCTTCCTGTCTATTTCTGTCAATACTTCTCTCTCCTGCTCTATTCCTATCCTTTGTACCTCTTCTGTCTGTCTCCTCTGTATGTTTCCTCTTGTGTCTCCTGTTATTGCCTAATCTATCTGTTTTCTCTATCTTCTTGTCTTTCACTCTTTTTCTGTCTTTTTTGCCTCCCCTGTTTATCTCTATTTGGCTCTGTTTCTGTCCTTCATACCTACAGTTATTTCTCCCTTTGTTTCCTCTATTTCCTTTTTTTATCTTATTATTACAAAGCACAAGAAGACAACATTACCACCACAATTCTAACCGGTTCCCTCTTGTTCCTCTGCCATGCCTCAGATCAGCCCCCGCATCATGATGGCCACTGTGGAAATGTACAAGCAGGATTTGGAGGTGTTTGCCCATATGCAGCTCCCTCGCTTCCACATGCCCAGTTCCTTCCATGAGAGAGCCGACTCTTCCCTGCTACTCCTTGTTCGACAGTCTCCCTACATCCACACCCTGGTGAGAATCGAATGTGAGATTACAAGAAAATACAGTGTATAAAGCCATTTAATCCATATAACATAGCTCCTGAATTATTGATTTTAAAGGGTTGCATAAAAAGAAGAATGCATAACTATAAATGTTGAGAAAAAACACATTAAATGTGTTGTGAAGAGAACATGGTAGCATGAAGTGAGGTGATGAGGAGAGGTGCTGGTGTATCAGGGTTTATTTTGGACAGGTGGTGAGGGAGAAGGTATCCACTGCAACTGTCCTCCTCCTGGCGCACACTGCCAAGAACCTCATCTACTTCTATGTCCGTAGGAATGCCATCATGCTCAAGGTACTGTCTTTCTCCCTGTATTTACATGTTTATCACCACTAAAAAAATTTCATTGCTAAAAAAAATTCACAAATCACTTGTATCTTGTAAGATTTACCAGTAGTATGCTATCAGTATGGAAGGTTTTTCGTTTTTGTTGTTAACAAAAAGACATTGAAATAATAGGCAGACTGGCCTTACAACCCTGACTGGACGCCAGAGTTCTATGCATGGCTGTGCAAGAATGCGCGATCATACGAGGCAATGGAGAGGGAGGTGGCACAGATCCTGGGGCACCGCTGGCAGGCACTCACTGACAAGCAGTTCAAGATGATCAAGCTGGACCTCAACAAGAGCTTGTACTTGTAGCAGCTGTGAGAGAGCTGAGGTGAGGGTAACAGGGAAATGATTGCTTGTGATGATGCTGTTCAATTGCACTATTAGTATGGGCTCTATTTTGTTTTTGTTATCTATTTTATATACCTATATGAAGTTTGTGATATTTTTATACACTTTTGTGATACCTGCATTGTTTCAGTTCAGGCATCGTATTAAGTTTTATATCAAATTATATATATATATATATATATATATATATATATATATATATATATATATATATATATATATATATATATATATATATATATATATATATATATATTATTTATCTATACATTGTAGGTGTGTATGAAAGCTTTATTCTGCTAAGGGATATTGCAGGATATGTTTTCAGTGCTGAGGTGTTGAACCAGTGGCACAATCACCACAAACATTACCTAACAGTTACAATGATCCTATCTGAAGTGCTTAGCTTTAGTGTCCCAGTGAAGAGGTTCAATCTTTCTGCAGCGTCTTCTCATAGTAAAATCATCCTACCTTCGGATGAATTTTCCACTGTTGCTATTAGGTGCCTTAGCAAACATTGAACTGATTTAAGTTGCTGATTTCAATGAGCAAAAAAAGCTTCCAGGCAGTGAAAAGTCAGTTTTGTCAGTTCTCTCTGAAAAAAACTTTGCAATTTTGTAAAGTTCTGAAGAGGAAAGAATTTACTGATATTTTCATTTTATCTTTTTTTCATATATAATGTAAGTTGAATGTTTTACCTCTCACAGTATCTTTCTAGATAAATATTCCAGACTTATGCTACAGGATTCTATGAAGATGTTAGCAAATAAGGGATTCATTTGATAGATACCCTGCCAATTTTTTGTTAGGAAAGTGTACAGAATTATACTGTGAGATTTCACTGGATTATCTAATGAAATCATTAGCAAAAAATGGATGAATTCATTAGACACACAGCCATTTTTATGCAAAGAAAGAGTAAGTGAACACCTGTTTACATTTATTTATTTATTTACAGAAATAGATACAAGTCAATATATGCATATAAATAAACTCCTTTGGCTGTCATGCTATTCAGTAAGTGTGAAGCTTGTTCAGAGGGTACCTTTAGTCTTGGGATAAGTTTGAGGTCCTGTCTTAGTGTAGCTGCCTCAGCCAGGTGGATCAATGAATTTACAAATTATAATGAAGTTTTGTAGCCTAGGCAACATGATTAATAAAAATCTCACATATAATAAAGAGGAATCTGGTGCATGGTATTGATCCAGATTCATCTCTTCAGCTGTGATCAATCAACATTTGTACAAGTTTTGTGAATTTAAGTATTATAAACTTTACATATTTTAACAGAAGTGATATATTCCTTTTAGGAAGTTTGGGTTAATCTTTTCAATGAGGTCCAGATCTGGGAAGGCACTAAGATCTGTCCAATGTGTGACTCCAACAGATTCAGACACTTGGACACTACATAGATCACTAAATTTTTCACACAAAGTTTCAACAGGCATACAAGTAACAAAATTTACTATGTACAGTACATATAGAAACTTATTGTAATTTCTCCCATTGAGCTCCAGCAACTGAATTAATATCATAAATAATAATGGAATCTGACACTATAAATATTTAGGTAGACAAGAGCTATCCAATCACCAGGAAGTATATATATACAAGATGGAGATGATAAGAAAAATAGTTATGCTTGCATGTGTAGCAGTGTGCAAACAAACTACATACTTAGATTAGTTGCTTCATTTTATCAGATCAATGTTGCATCTTAGATGCTAAAAACTTGTTCTGTCAGTACTGCACATACAGGTGATGGCTGGCACTAGTAATACAAGTATGCACCAGCACCACTTGATTGCAGGTGGTGAGTGAAGGAGACCCAGGCAGACATGGTATTAGTATTGTTCATTCTCTTTCTGATTTGGATGAATACTTGTGAATTGAGCAAAAGTGAGTCTCTAGCCTAAACCAGCTGTGGTGCCTCCTGCTCAGTGGGGCTTGGGAACATGGCCGTCCACATAGAAGTTGCGTGTGGCATGAGGTAATGTGAGAGTCATGCCATCCATCTCCTTGGTCAGGATGATCTGGCAGCCTTGGAAAAAAATGCAGGCAAAGATTGAAAGAAATGTTTTGCACTGATAGCAATTGTTTTTATCAATAATGCAAACAACCAATCTCATCCAAGAGTAATCTTCCTCTTCCCTCTTCCACACTATTCATAAACTTGCTTATAGCCTGAACACATGGAGAAAGTAACTGTATACTTTGGAAAACAACTGAAAGGAAAGGAGTGAATGGAGTGAGAACTGTCTCTTCTTTATGTCATGACAAGGCATTTCCACTCATCTGGGCTGCTCCCCTTAAAGAAGGATCTAAGTTTGGTAAATAGACACTCATGCAAAGTACCAAAATTTAAGAAACAAACAGCCTCACCTAACCGAGAGGTGTCCTTGAGGAACACAGCAAGGTCCAGCATGTCCTCCTCCTCTTCTACAGGCTCTGGCAGGCAGTCTGTGTATGTGTCTTCCACGTACACATGACAAGTGCTACAAGCCAGAGACGCCTCACATGCACCTGTCACCAGTACGTGTAAGGAAAGGTACTATTAAGTTTAGTGCTGTTCATCACATTTCTTGCCATGTTTCATTAAAAAGTAGGAAATGTTATCATTTTTCTAAGTAGCATGTTATATATAAATTGTGAGGTCTGTGTAACTCCACTAAGTGTGTTGGCTACAGTAAGTCATGGAGCTTCGGAACTTGAATAGAAAGTTGGCCCAAGGCATAAAATTATATAAGAAAAAACCTCCTTACTAGAAGTTCCACAAAAAAAGTTTAATAAAAGAGACTTCCAAAACAGAGGCTTATGGGACGATGTGCCAAAAGGTGGAATAAACAAAACACATTGAAAAGACATTCTAAGGCATTTCTGCTGAGGTCATTCTAGAAAACTGATGATGATGACTACTAGGTAATGAGTTGGTTTGACGCACCTTCAAGGTCAACATTGAAGCGATGTGCTAGGTACAGCACATTGTCCCCAACCTTGCCTCGCACCGGTATTTCTTTCCCATTTCGGTCAACAAATATTATGTTGACACTGAAAAAGAGGATGTTAGGAGGTGTAGGTTCAATAATGTGATGGGAAACACACAAGAATGTGTCATAACATATTTGCTGTGATATTTTTGGTAAAGTCTCTCTATTCCAGACATTATTTTCTTTAAGTTTTCTGCCAGTTTTTAATTATTTGCTTTTTTTTTTTCTTCCCTGCACATTATTAGATTTAATGAGAAGCTATACCTAAAGGGAAGGTTAAAGAAAATCATCTCAAGAATGATGATAGACTGAAATGTTAATACCACACTTCCTCTAAGCAAAGATAAAAATAATGAGTTTTGCCAACAATAACTTTACTTTTTTTAAATTATGAATAGGAAAGTTGGTGATAGAAATCCTAAAAAGAATAAATCAATAAAGTAAATATAATAAATAAGTTCAAATAACTGTCATATATCTTATCTATATCTATATAAGTCCAGGAAAGTTTCCTTTAGTATGGACAAGGAAGGCTTAGTGGAAATGGCAAGATGCAGTGACTGACAACACTTACACTTCCTCCTCTGACTTTGGGTCCTCCCACTCATACTTCCCGTGCTGCACACCTGAAACAAGGAAACGTTGTGATCAAACTAATGGTTTGCCAACCATGATGATAACAGGAATGCATGTAGGAGTATCTGTAAGCAATAATAAAGCAGAAGTAAAGGAAGAAGTAATTTCCTGGAAGATGTGTCAAATTCTTACAAAACACTGCTAAATTTATAAAAATAGTTTTGACGAGCAATAAACAAGTACATATGTTGCTAAAATGAATATTTACTTTGTTTGGTAACGTGAGCCTTATTTTTTATCATTTCCTTCCAGAGCTTCACAAAACTCACTGTGTATATATAATATGATAATATAGTGGCAGAAAAATATCACCAGACCTCTACCCCCTAACAAACTTGAGGACCTGTGGGAATGTGGGGTGCTTGGGTGGACAAATACTTTTCAGGGAGTAAATTATTAGGATCACCAAAAAATACTCCAAATATATAATCAGAATCACTGAAAACACTACCATGCCATGTCAGAAAATAAGACTGCCATGCTTTACATAATCTGCCATGTTATATGTGATTCTGATCATTTACTCCATGGAAAATACTTAGTTTCCATCTTACACCACCCAAAAACCTCACATTCCCACAGATCCCCATGCTTAGGTTGGTGGCATTTTTTTCTGCCACTGTTTATAATCATATGTATAAAATGGATTCAGTAAAGGTCCAGAAGAAAATAGTAAAAAAAATTAGGTGCTGGAGTTAGGTATATTGAACCATAATCAAATTGTTATCTAAACAACAACATTTCACCATGACTACAAGACTGTGTACACTAACCCATATTCTTGAAATGCATTATGTTTATGGTGGGTATACTACTCTCTGCAAATATTATATACTGGACTATAAGTACATTCGGAGCCTGATCCAATTTAACATTACCTACCCATTAAAATTGGGTAAATACATGAAGAAAGGCGCCATTCTGACATTAACGATAAGCAATAAGGAATAAATTAATAGTTGTATTTTGATGCCTAGAACACGAAATGAGCACTCCTGCCCGTCGGTAAAAATTCCGTATATTAAAAAAAAAAAAAAACGATCTAGGGATTTTTTAAATGCAAGTTCTAAGCATATGAAATCATTGATGCATTCTAACTAAACCTAATCTAAGTTGATGCAGAGATTTTCGTGTTCTCCCAAAACCTATTTATTGAGATTAATACGAAATGAGTAATTTGCAAACCGAAAGTGTATAGATGAAAATGTTTTATAAAAATGTCTACTCTCTAGTGGTGCACTCCTTTTTGTAGTAATGATTCTGAAGACTTTCTCCAGTGATACCAATTGTCAATACTGAAAAAGAGTCCCTAACTAATCCGTGGTTATGTTAGGTAACAGGGTCAGACTGGCTGGTTGCTCTGCCCCCCCACTCTACCGTGCCCTGTCTTGCACTCACTGGGTGTGGTCACGAGGCACCTCTGCGCCACCTTCTTCTGGGGCCTGGGCAGGATGGTGTAGGTTCTGGTGGCGGCGTGGCCATGTATCAGGGCCCGAACACCCCGCCAGGCGCCGAGCACCCACACAGGCCGCGCCATGCTGCTGCCGGGCTGTGTTGTGTTGACGTTCTGCACAAGTTGGATTGACGCGGATTTGGGAAGGTTGGATTGAGCTGGATTCTTCATACCACACATTTTGCTTTTGCCATCATAGTTATAAACAAAACAAATAATAAATTAGTCAAACATAAAGATGAATAAAATGCAGAGTTAGGTATATAGGAAAATGAAATGTAGGGGTTTATGGGCGAGTCAAGCATGAACAAGGTCGAGCATGTCGAGTCGAGCACACTGGAGCCCAGTAAGGCACAGTTCCCAGGTCTCTCCTCCTGGCTGCACGGCATTTTCACCAAAACCTATCCGAAGAACAGCGGCGACTGGCTACTCTGCTTTTATTTATTTATTTATTTATTTTTTTTTTTTTTCATTTTCTTTCATTTCTCTGTCTCCTCTTTTTTCTCTTCCTTAATCCCTACCATTTGCCTTTCCACCATTTTTCTTTACTCTTTGTTGGCCTTGGCCAAATATCACCTCTTACATAAAAAAAAAAAAAACGCATATATTTCTATCAAGTGTTTAAATTCGGTATGAATTACTTTTTTTTTCCCTCCCCCTCTCTAAACATCCGATTGTAAAGCAGTTCTTTAATGATCGTTCACCTCTTCCGCTAGCCAGACGTCATCACCTTTCTCCTCTTCTTCCTACCTTGATCCCTACCGTCTCTCTTTTCTCAGTACTTCTCTTTTCTTCATTTTCATACCATTTCCTCCTCCTCCTCCTCCTCCTCCTCCTCTCTGTGTGTGTGTGTGACTTATGAATGAGTAGAAATAAGCTGAGAAGAGGACAGTAAATGGAAGGAAAAGGAATGACAGAAGCAAGAGTAGAGAAAATTGAGTAGCAGTGCAGCACAAAGAGAGTGAAATCAATGAAGGGATAGGCTGGAAGAATAGGTAGAACTGGGGATAGGGTGTGTGGAAAGTAGAAAAGACTTTAGCATGAAGGAGATAAGCTGATAGATAACATTCTCAGAAAACAGTGATATTTTAGGATGGAGAGAGATGTTTTAGATATGCAGACGTGGTGATGGGCATGTTTAATGTGGGCGTGTTATAGTGCTGGTGGCAGTTTTAATGGGTGTTGGTGGGCGTATGTTAGGTAATGGGTAGGCTATCATGGGCGTGTTGGTGTGCTGGTAGGCTTATGTGAGGTAATGGGTTGGATATCATAGGCGTGTGTGACGCTATGGGCGTGTTGGTGAGCTAGTGGGCTTCCTAGTGAGGTAACGAGTAGACTAAAAACACTAATAATGCAGTGCTCCCTAACTACCTTCTGTTGCATCAACTCGTAATTGAACTCCGCTAATGTTTGTACGGGTGTCTGTGTAGATGTGTTTCAATCGCTAAAGTGTCGACATCACGTAGACCTTAAGCGCTAAGACTACCGTGTAGGCTCTTACCACAAGTCTCATTCACAAAATATATGTAGGCCTATGTAGCTTACTTTCCTTGACTGTATCATATGTTTGTACTTCCCGATTTGTGAATGAAAGTATCAAATCAAATTATATCAACTATCCACACCCTCCCACCTCCCTACCCTCAACGCCCCTCTGCTTCTTTCTCACTCTCGTCTCTCACCCACCACCACCACTAGGCGTCCATTTCACCACCAGCCACGAGTCCTGCCAACACGCTGACTGCTCCACCTCCACCTGCTCCACCTTCCCCACCTGTTCACCTGCTCAGTGTATGGGTAAGTGGAAAATAGGGACGTGATGGGATAGTGATGGGACGGTAATGGGGCGGATAATTCCCTTGCAAGCTATATAATAAAGGGGGGGGACGAGTGGTTGAGTGGATGGTGAAGGGTAGTTAATTAATGCTATGACAATGTCAATAGCTATGGGACACTGTTGGAATGGACAGGCTGTACTTGGAAGGTGTATCGTGCATTGAAGGAGTCACATGTGGACAATTAGCTGGTGAAGGATAGTTAATTAGGTATATGGTAGTTATAATGTGTCGAGTGGTAAGGTGTTACTAGTGGGTGGCGCCATATGATCCCTGGTTGTGGCGGCGCTTCACCTCAGTCACTAGCTTTAGTACTGTGATAGTGGAATACCGCATTGCAAGGTGGACGTCATGACGTCTTCTCAGTCTTAATAGCCTGCTGCTTCTGCACCGCTTTGCCCGAACAGTCACCGAGTTGCAGTAGACCTTTTCACGCAGCCTAGTAAGTGAAGGACGGGTCAGTAAAAGTGTTCCCTGGAGCGGCTATCACTTTGCGTCTGCGTCACGTTACACAGTATACTCGTATAGTTACAATTATTACATACAATGCTCTACCTGGTATCTTGTTACATAGTTAGTGGGTTCAGGTGCAGTCTGGTACAGTAGTGTCCAAAACAGTATTCATCCAATTATGTGATGTGTACTGCTGGGAGACATTACATTGAACTCTGTTATATAGTGAATTACGAGAAAAAAATCTTTAACATTCAAATATCGTCAGCTGACACTTTTAGTAAACACTCTTATATCCCCTCTCCCTCTCCCTCTCACTCTTCGTATGTCAGACATCAGTTTTCTCCGGAACGCATGAATCTGTATGTCTTCAATCATTTCATTTTATAGCGAGTGCGGCTGCGGCGACGTATGAGCTTCATGAGCGTGGGGCAGGTGTGGGCGGCAGTGGGAGTAAAGCTGATGACGCCGCCAATACCTGTGTATGTGGAGAGAATGGGAGAGAGAGGAGGGAGGAGATAAGATGGTGACCTTTAATAAGATAGTTTTAGTTTTCCTCTTCCTTCTATTCTTTCCTGTCCTTGTCATACTCACTCACTCACCTTTATCTTCTCCACCACCACTATCACCACCATCAGTTCCTTCCTCCACCACGGACACATCTAAAAGAAAGGTTGGCCTTTTACTTTTATATTGTTTATTGCCCTTAGCCAGTTTCCCCTCGTGCATAAAAAAAAAAAAAAAGGTCCGCCGCCCAGAGTCACTTCAGCTGGCAACCTCACGGGACATGCGGAGCGGTGGCCGGGGCGTTGAGGGTGTGAAACATTATGGAATATTGTCTATGTATTGAAAAGTGTTGGTGGTGGTGTCAGTGCGTTCTTTATTAGTGGTGATGGTGGTAGTGGCTGTGGCGGTAGCTATGTTGTCAGTGCGTTGTGTTTAGTTGATTTGTATCGTGAATATTATTTTACGGACTGGCTGATTAACTGATAGATTGATTGTCCTTCTGATAGATTGATTGACTGACTATCTGGCTAACTGACTTTGACTATATGACTGACTGACTGACTGACAGCCATCACAGCACAGCTGGCGCCAGACACAGGGGAGGGGAGGGCTCCAAGTAGCACTTAGCGCTATGCTTGGTGCGCGGAGGGCAGGAGATTCGCTGGGCAGACTGAAACACTGCGGTATAGGCAGACACAGGCATATTGGGGTGGAAAGGGATTAGCACTAGGGTCACAAAGCTCATTTATTAAGTCTAAACTGGCACACTGGGTGGAGAAGGACAAGCACATGCAGGTACCTCACACATGGTCACAGGCGCCAAAGCCACTTGTACATGTAGTTACTACACTCCACTACACCTGCGCACGACACCTGTAATACACTGTACACTCAATTAGGGGCTTTTCACGACACTTAATAGTGCAGAGAGGGCACTTTCTGGGCACGTACGCACGAAACTGGCAAGGTAGAGGTGAATAACACTAACTAGACAAGGTGAGGCTGCTATCAGGCCTTTCAGAGCTCACTGTGGGTCTTATACACGGTTCCAAGACCTTTCAGAGCTCACACAGGTTTCTTAGAGCTCAGCCACGCCCCCCTCGCGGCAACCAGGCCATCCTCGGCTCACAGCAGGCTCCCTCAAAAGCTCAACCAGGTCTCCCTCGCGACAACCAGGTTCTCCAGAGCTCACACAAATCTCTCAGAGCTCACTGTAGGCCTCCTCCACCATATCCAGTCCTCCCCACGGAGCTCATGGTTCTCTCTCTCTCCGACAGTCCTTCCTTGTCTGCCTCGATTCGTGCCAAAAACAACCTACGCGTCCCTGTGCATCGCGTCAACACTTTCCCGCCCACACATGGCGCCGTTTTTTAGCCAGTGCCCCCACTATAGTCTCTCTTACTGACATCGCCCCCCCTTCGGAACAATACTTTACACACATACAACCTTCATAGACTGACATACATTCTAGCATTTCATATCCTGTGGTAAATAAATCCATTTATGTTATTAAACTGGGTGTAGTGAGGTGATAATGGAGGTTCCGCCGCCACTGTTCCTTGATGATGCCTCCCCCGATAGTCACCAAGCATTGGCAATCACCAACCCCCAGGAAGCCTACGGTGTCAAATACTTTTTTTCATATATTTGCTGACGGTAATATTACGCTTCCATGGTTTGTTTTTTATGGTTTCTATAAATGTTTCGTTGTGTTTGAAGTGTGTTCCGTGCCTCTGTTCAGTAAATATGTAGCGTTTAGAGGTATTTCATGGGGTATAAAAAATCTCTAATGGTAAAAAATTTTCCATTTTCCAATTTGAGCTTTTTTATTTGAAGTTATAACTGGGTCTTTAACGTATCAAAGAATTGTTTATACTCTTAAGTGCGAAAGCAATCTAGTGATTGAAATATGTGGACTTTGAAATAGTGTTTAGTGATGTTACTTGTATGTTTTATTTTTTTATATTTCATTTGCTCACATTTCTGCTTCTCGGTCTAACTCAATGTAGAATATCTTAAGAAATAGTTCAGACTCTGTGAAATGTGTTAAAATACTCGCCAAGTGATAATGGCTTGACTTTCCAGGACATTTTAGGAAAGTTACTGCTGAAAAGGTTTTCATACTTTTAAAGTAATTATTTTGGATATTTTTTTTAAACTAGTTAAGCTGGAGATATTTTGATATTTTCAAAATTAGTTTAGATATTTATCACATCGAGAAATATTATGCATTCGGCCGTGGCTTCCTTTTTTCTAAGTCATTTTTGAAATCAAATTATTTACGTAATATAGCCGAGTCACCCCGTTTTCGTTCTCTCTGATGACCACAGCCCAGGTGGTGACTCATTATACCCCCAGGCTGGCGCCTCTTTCAAAACCCTTCAGTTCGTCAATATTTTGCCTAATATCTAGTGATTTCTACGTTTTTTGGTGTATTTCTTGTTCAGGTGTGTAGATAATAGTAGCAGAAGGAGGAAGAAAGGAGAAATAAAGGAGGTTAAGGAGGAAGGAAGGAGAAAACCAGGAGGAAGAGGAGCAGCCGCCAAGGCACAATATTTTGTCTAATATCTAGTTTTTTTGTGTGTTTCTAGGTTCAGACGTGTAGATGGAAGCAATAGAAAGGAGGAGGAGAAACAAAGGAGGAGGAAGAAGAAGAAATGAGAAATAGAGGCGGAATAGGAGAAAGATCCAAGGTGTAATATTTAGGTAAGTGTCCCTTTTAATCTTAACGTCCTTTATAATGCATTTTGTTGGTTATGGGGTATTTTTGGGGTGTTTTAAGTGTATTGAATTGTGTTATAGGGCGTTTCGGGTGTTGCAAGTATGTTTTGGGTGCGTTTCGTGCGTTTTCAGTGTTTCAAACCTTTCAGGAATATTTTACATAGCTACATTAAGTGTTTGGAGTGAGCTGTTTTTTAGTATTTGCATGTTTTGGGTGTGTCGGATTGTTTTGAGAGGTTGTATGGCGTTTTGAGTGTTTTGCATTACATTTGAGTGTTTTAAGTGGTGTTGGTGTGTATTAGGGGGATGGGATGTATGTAGGGATGATGTCAATATATATTGTGTGTTTCTAGTGGTGTGTGTGTTTGGTGTCATTTTGAGCTGTTGCATGATGATTTTAGAGTGTTTTCCGATAATATTGAGTGCCTTAAGTGGTGTTTATGTAGGGCAAGGATCATGAGTGTGTGTGTGGGGTGAGGGGGATGATATTGGTAACTTGGGTATCTCTAGTGTGTTTTGAGTGAGTTTTTTTTTTTTTTTGAGGTTTTGGGTTAGTTTTAAGTTATTTAAGTTGTTTGTGTGTGTGTCGGGTGTTTATGGGGTGTGTTTTGTGGTGTGGTTTTGGCATTGGTGTATACAGTGTGTTTCTAGTGAATTCTAGTGCATTTGTTGGTATTTTGAGGTGTTGCATGGTAGCAGTTTCCAATGTGATATGACAAAGCTAGGTTGAACAATTTCAAATTCTTGACCAATATAACAGGCTCGATAGAGTATTCTAAATTGATATGGACAGTAAACTGAACAATCGTTTTGGTATTTTGTAAGCACGAGTGAGTGTCGGTGAGCGAAAATTTACAAGTGATCATTGAGTAGGTGGGTTTATGTGTGGGTGGGGTTAATTCACAGTACGTAAGCAGGAGAGCATTAAGATGAAAATAATGACATATTTAAAGTGATACCCTGTATACATCGAGGTGAACGAGATTGGACAACCGTACTTATTGTAGGCAACATAAATGTGAACCTTTTGAGTGTTTGTGTGGGAGTGTAGTTTTTGTTGTTTGTCGGTTACTTGTGTTTAAACGAAACACAGACAGTTTAGATGAACAGGATATCGGTAACTTACTGCTAGGGTATCTCTCTCTTAAAGCACCATTTAGTCCATCTAAATTTACCTTAAGATAGACTAAACCATGAATAATAGCGACTTTAAATACAAAGCCAGCATTTCACTCAACACAGTGCAGACAATGCAATACTGGCAGACCTGCAGACCAACCCCGCACCAAAGAGCAACAAATGTGCCTCAGAAAGTCAGTTCTCCTACGGCGGTGGCAATTCCATCCCGAAGCAGCGCACATGTGCCGCCATCAATGACTGCAGTAGCGACGAGATGAGGTGAAGGCCTTTCTTTTGTCACTAGCTCTGGCACGCAAGGCTTAACTCATACCCTGAACTCCACTCTTTCATATAAAAGTTGCATGTTTTCTTACAATGTAGGTATACAGTATACAAACTCACAACTTGACAGTACTGAAGAAAATGCCTTCCTTGTGGCAGGATGAGTTTGTGCAGCTGTGTGGCATTGATGAGAGCCGGGAGAAAAATGTCGGGTGTGAGCCCCTGTGCATCAACACTCGAGAGTCATACTATTGCCAATGCCGGCCAGGATACAGACTCGTCAGGAAGTTCAACTATGAAGGTGAGGCCTGGACCGTCACTGTCACTCTACGGTCTGTTTTCTTAAATTTCTCAGCCCTTCACCTCTACATTTAGCAGCGTAAAGAAGTTATTGTGGTATTCAAGGGTACTTTTGTTATTCTTGGCATACATGAACATGCATTTCGTCTCATGAATATGACTCAGATCAGCGATTTGCGGATAGGTTGTTCTTTATGATTAAGTATAATTTGATCTTGTCATATGCATTTCTTATGAGTAATGATATAATTTTTGTAATTTTCCTTAACGTGTCGCTGAATATGTGGTCCTGAAATGCGTGTAAATCTCTCTTTACCCCCTCTTTTTTAACCTCTATGTTTAAGTTGCATCATGATCGTTTATGTCTTAAGGACCAAATGACCAACGTGTTCACTCCATCCTGGAATTCACCATGGAGAAACACGTAATGAATGTTGACAACTTTCCTTGTTAGGAGACGCCATCTTCTTATTGAGGGAGTGTAACGAGCATGCTGGCTAGTCAGACAGAAATTGTGCGTCGCGGCGGATGACACGATGCGTCTTGCAGCCTGGCCATGACAGTAAATTACTACCAAGTAGTAGTTGTTAAGGGTAACAGTAGTAGTGGAGTCAGCCAAAATGGTTGTCCCATTGCACATGTGCCTACTTGCGTAGAGTGTAGACACCCACCAACGCCGTCACTCTCACTTCCTTTAACTGATTTGATGTTCATGAATAAAACTAAATGCGGTCACAGACAACTGCACATTTGCACTCATGGTTACGATCAGGAAGAAACTGAATGACTCTGTTGCATCACTCAACGATGATACAGCACGCAGATACGCAACAGTGGGTACAATACCCTGTTGCACCATATCGTATCACAGGGTGACACGCAACGAAGAAACGATGTGTGGAAATGCAGTAAGTGTGTACGCACCTTTAGAAAGTGTTGGTGGCGGTGGTGTCAGTGTGTGGTGTTGGTGGTGGTGGTGGTGGAGGTTATTATTGGTGGTGTGTTTGCTTGTTTTGCATTGTGAATATTGATTGATTGACTGACTGGCTGTTGTACGTATATAGTGATTGACGGATAGATTGCCTGTCTAACTGAAAGATTCACTGACTGACTGATAGATGGACTGACTGACTGACTGAATGAATGAATGACTAACTGAGTGACTGTCTAGCTGAGTGAATGTTTGGCTGACTGACTGGCTGGTTGACTGACGGGGCAGTACGAGGGCGCTAAGAAGAGTACCGTGGGAGGTTTCTAGTGCGCGTGGCCCAGCACGTGTTGCCGTACGCGATTATGCACGTGTAGCGACTTGACAAGTGTGTACAGAACCACTGAAGACGACAGACGCAAAGGGAATCGGATAAGCGCCTGACACTACGTATATCTCACCCACACCTCCACCCAAGCCCACGTCCATGCCCGTGCTACGTGGGTCCGGACCCGTGTAGGTCGGGAGGGGGTGTGTCGTCAGGGACCGACCGTCCAGTTGACACGACACGATAGGCGAACGGTGGCGATGTAATTGATGAAGCCGTTGTGTCCCTCGCCTATCACTGACACACTCCCGTTCATGAGGGCGAAGGTGGGCAGGTGCTGGTACTGGCAGCGGTGGTGGTGGTGGTGGTGGAGGTGGTGTTGATAGTGGTATTTATATGCTTGTGTGAAGATAGATAGATTAGCGGGTAATTTGATGGGTGGATAGATATGTAAATGGACAGTTGGATAAACAAACAGATAGATGGATAGGTAGGCATATAGATAAGTTAATGAATTCATATAAGTTAGATGTATATGTAGATAGAAAAATGTCTACTTCGTATCCTTTCACCCTGGTTTATTGTCAGAAATACTCGTATATCACGCGGCGCAAATAGAGAATGAGAGAATACTTTAGTCTGTCTTTCAAGCACCTTGTTTCTCGTCCCTCAGAAGCTGCCAACACTCGCTGTACAACTAGATACAATTTAATAATTCCTGCTTTGCCAAATAAACATAGCTGGACACGATAACGAAGACAAAGATGTCACAATAGCAAATAAATTATCATGTGGTATTTGTATAAGTGTAGTGTCTCATTAATAAGAGATTTAGTAACATATAGTTATCATAAACATTTATGATACTGCCTTCACGGACAACCTTCTGCTACGGCAGTAGTCTAGTGGTGGGGGTGGTGACAACAGTTGTGGCGGTGGGCTATACTGACCCATGCACCCACCCACACACACACACACACACACACACACACACACACACACACACACACACACACACAAGTGAATTGAAGTGAAGTGAAATGAAGAAGTTTTGCTATATTACCGACAATTTTCAAGCAGCGCCAATGTGCTATGCGGCAAGACGAGCAGTGGAAGCCTTCACCATAACGTTCCACACTGCCATATCTTCGTTTATTAAAGGTATTTATAAGGTCATTCACTTATTTTTAGGTTTCCCTTACATATGAGAATGAAAACAGAAAGCATATATTAAAAGGTGATAGGTATATTGTAAGAGCAAGAATGATCCGCTGATATTTGCTTCCTTCACTTACCGGAACCCAAGCATGAGTCAGAATGGAGCTACTAGTCTAGCATTTCATATAGTCTAGTCAAAATTTCTCTGTGTGGCTTAATTTTAGCTTGGTGAGATGATAAAGACAACATGTGATGTATGCCGCTCTGTTCCCGGTGTTCCTTCCGG
The DNA here is from genome assembly GCF_017591435.1 of Portunus trituberculatus. Taxonomy (NCBI): domain Eukaryota; kingdom Metazoa; phylum Arthropoda; class Malacostraca; order Decapoda; family Portunidae; genus Portunus; species Portunus trituberculatus. The sequence goes on from NC_059281.1 coordinate 7,624,956, forward strand.
GCCGCCACCCACCGGGGACCCCCAGCCATCACCCCACCCCGGAAGCTTGCGGGGTCAATTTTTTTTTTTTTTTTTTTCAAATATTTCCTGATATTACGTTTCCATGGTATGTTTTTATGGTTTCTATAAATGTTTCGTTGTGTTTGAAGTGTGTTTCGCCCCTGTGTTGGGTAAATATGTGGCGTTAAGTGGTGTTTTATGGTGTATGTTAAAATATTCGCCAAGTGAAAATGATTTGACTTTACAGGACGTTTTATCAAAGTTATTGGTGAAAAGGTTCTTTTACTTTTAAAGTAATTAATTTTGATATTTTTTTAGAAACAAGTTAAGCTGGAGATATTTTGATATTTTGAAAATGAGTTTAAATATTTATCACGTCATAAAATATCATGCATTCGGCCGTGGCTTCGTTTTTTAAAAAGTCATTTTTGAAATCAAATCATTTACGTAATTTATCCGAGTCATCCCCGTTTCCGTTCTTTGTGATGTCCCCATCCCAGGTGGTGACTCATCATACCCCAGGCTGGCGCTTCTTTTCCAAACCCTTCAGTTCTTCAATATTTTGCCTAATATCTAGTGATTTTCTACTTGTTTTCGTGTATTTCTAGGTTCAGGTGTGTAGATAATAGTAGCAGGAGGAAGACAGGAGAAATAAAGGAGGATATGGAGGAAGGAATGAGAAAAGGAGGAGGAAGAGGAGCAGTAGCTAAGCCACAATACTTAAGTCACCCTCCATTTCCTCAATATTTTGTCTAATATCTAATGTTTTTTATGTATTTTTAGGCTCACGCGTGTAGGTAGAAGCAATAAGATGAAGAAGAAGGAAAAACAAAGGAGGAGGACGAAAAAGAAATGGGAAATAGAGACGGAATAGGAGAAAGATCCAAGGTGTAATATTTAGGTAAGTTACCCTTGTAATCTTAACGTTCTTTCTAACTCATTTGTGTATATCTGGGCACACTTAGGGTGTTTTAAGTGTGTTCATTAGTGTTCCAGCGTGTTTGGGGTGTTATAAGTGTTTTGGGTACTTTTTCTGTGTTTTCAGTGTGTTTTTTATTTGGGTATAATTTACGTACCTTAAGTGGAGGTATGTTTGAGTATTTGAATGTGTTTTGAGTGTGTTTAGGAACATTTTGAGGAGTTGTATGGTGCTTTTAATGTGTTCTGGGTTAGTGTTGCGTGTTATTTAAGTGGTATGGGTGTGTAGTAGTGGTCTTTTGGGTGTGTGGAAGGATTATTTCAATATGTATTGGGTGTTTCTAGAGAATCTGTTTGGAGGCACTTTGAGGTGTTGCATGGTGTTTTCAGTGTTTTGGGGATGATGGGATGGTGTTGAGTGTTTTAATTGGTTTGAGTGTGTGGAGGGTGTGTGTGTGTGTGTGTGTGTGTGTGTGTGTGTGTGTGTGTGTGATGACTCTGGTTTATACTAGGTGTAGGATTTTCAGGCCCTGAACAGGCTGCCTCAGTGTGAATTGGTCCTTTTAACAGAAATTATAGCACCCTGCCTAGTCCCGCCTAGTCCCTGTCTTTTTAGCGCTAAAAGTTTTCGTTTCCCATTAGGAGTCTTTTTTTTTTTTTCAAAGTATAACTGGGCTTTTAAGGTATCAAACGATATCCTATGCCCTTTTGAGCGTGAAATCAATCTATTGAGTGAAATATGTGGACTTCGAAATGATGTTTGGTGCATGCAATACATTTACTAAAACAGAATCATATCAGACAGTTTTTGACCATTGTAGCAGTGAATTAATGCAGTATGTAGCGGCATGTAGCTCACTTGCCACAAACAGGTTTGCAATAATTTAAAAACCGAATTATTTTGAGAAACTGTCGCTTATTCCCGAATTTCCTCTCAATTAAAAGAACCAACTCTTCAGCAAACAGGAAATGAATGATTCAAGGCTGTTCAATGCATAATGAGACAAAAAAAAAAGTTTGTTTCAGTTTTGTAATACATTTGCAAATTTTCTTCAATATTTTAACAAAATTAGCAGGTAAACGCGCATTCTGCAGCATAACAGTGGGGTATATGTGTGTTTGGCTCCTACTGGGTCAGCTTAGCTTTTAACTTGGTCAGGTCAGGCTTGAAGGTCAAAGGTGGCCTGCCACGAGTGCCCAGGCCAGTGATAGCGAAGGTGCCACCAGCTGAGGGCAAAGCAGCACGCTCCTCCATGGTCATCTTTATGGTACCAGAGGTGACATACAAGGTACCGTAGTCCTTGCCGCCCCAGCACACTGAGGTGACACTCTTGGATGGCACTGACACACTCCTCACCACCTTCTGCTGGTTTGGGTCCACACACACAACCTAGGTATGCCACAGCAGGAATTAGGAACATCAGAGAGAGAGAGAGAGAGAGAGAGAGAGAGAGAGAGAGAACGGGGGGGGGGGGTGATTGCTTACCTTGTTAGCAGAGAAGCAGGCGAGCCACAGGTTGTCCTCTTGGTCAATGGTCATTCCGTCAGGCACTCCTGTCAGCCCAGCAGTCTCAAAATCCAGCAGAACTCGCTGTCCACCTGCCATGACGTACAGTCCAGTAACCAGTACAGACCTGCCACTCAAACCAGCTCTCATACTTGACTTTTTTTCAGGAACCTAACAGGATTGAGTCTGATGATAAGGGATTTTTTCGGTATAATCTTGTGTACTGTCGTCGTATTTATATTGACAGGTTGTCGAGTTGATAGTAACAGTATAATTAGTTTTTTTTTTTTTAACTTTAACCAATACTCAATAATGTAGGCAATCGTAGCACATACAGCCTGTATAGGAATGAGAACGTAGTGAATACAAATACAAAAAGGAGAAATGAATACTGAATAGCATTATAATAAATAAGTGCAGTAAGTGCAGGGATTTAAGTGGGAGAATGGGAAGCTTCACTTACTGATACTTCCCTCGTCGTCGTTGTAATCAAAGTGATAGACGCACCGGTCAAAGGAGTCAGCGAAGTAAAAGTGTTTCTTGTCGCTGCTCCAAGCCATGCCATTTGAGAGACTTGTCTGTGATAGAACGAAAATATATTAGTTTTAAATAATCATTCATTAAGAACGAACTCATAAATGATTTCCCCTCTCTCTCTCTCTCTCTCTCTCTCTCTCTCTCTCTCTCTCTCTCTCTCTCTCTCTCTCTCTCTCTCTCTCTCTCTCTCTCTCTGAGATAACCTCAACAGTTCTTTCTACGTACTCCTCTAATGAATTCGTTTGCTCACTCATAAAGATGTATACATAACTCTGAATAAATAAACCTTCATAACGAGTGAAATAATCATGAGTGATTGGTTCTCTGGGCGATATTTGGAAATTCAATAAAAAAAAGTCACCTGCTGCCGTGTATATTCAAACAGACCTACTGAAACCCAATCATTAAAGCTATGTATAAATCCGAGAGGATAATAAGTCTGGTTTTTCATGTCCATTCCCTCCAATACTTATGCAGAATCCTTGTTAGACTATCTCATACCACAACATATATATATATAAAAAAAAAACATGTAATCTTTAAAAGAACTTATTGTCGAGGTAAGTCGAGAAATGTAAGTGAGGTTTTTCCATGTGCGTTCCCTCCAGTACTTCTGCAGAATCCTTGTTAAACTATCTCATCAAGACAACATAAATGGAAAAAATATATATATGCTCTCTTTACATGAACTTATCGTCGAGGTAAGCCGATAAGTTTAAGAATATGGAAGTAGGTGGGAATACAAGGCAACAATGAAGAGAAAAAAGACGTACATCCTTGGCCCAGGTGGTGAGATCAAGCTGATGGTCGTACTTGTAGAGGAAGCACGTCTTGGGGTTGATGGGCTCCAGCTGGTCGTTTAACTTTGACATGGTACCTGAAGAAGGGGCGCGAGAGAGGGATGGTGGATGAAAACTGAAGGAAGGCACTGACTCCATTAATTGAAGCATCTTTTAAAAGTTATTCTGTTGATGTTCACTTCTATTCTTGTTATTATCTTTGAAAATATCACGAAATATGTTCATTCTCAAATCGTTTTTACAAAGACGCAAAACATAATATGACTGTAAACTGTCTTGGATATGCTTGCATTATTCAAAGTAAGAATAATCTGTGTGTGTGTGTGTGTGTGTGTGTGTGTGTGTGTGTGTGTGTGTGTGTGTGTTACGAGCACGATTAACGAAACACTTCAGCATTGTTAACAACCATCATAAACATTTCCCACCTAATCACTCCACGTCTCGTCATCTCACAAGAGCACTCACCTATCCACAGCCGCCCCTGAGGATCACACTTGGCGTCGTTAAACTGGTAGTCCTTCGTAGTGTGGATGATCGTTGACCTGGCAGTGTGGTCATCCGGATCCGATTCAGCCCAGCGCACCACAGATAGTGTGTTGCCAAGTCCCACCACCCACAAGTCCTCTCTCCCCTCCACCGGAATGGCCATGGACACTACTGCTTCCTCCCCTACGCCTTCTGCAGCTGTAAAGGACACTGGTAAGTTGCTATCTGGTTTCTTCCATTGTCTTAGATGAGCATCTGTCTATACTTCTTTTACTTACCGATTGTCTTTCGTATTTCATCTTCATAATTTTAGGTTACAGGAAGCACCAAGTAGATGATTGAAAGTGTCGGGATATTAGTTAGGTCCTTTACTATCTCTCTCTCTCTCTGTCTCTTTTTTCTGTGTGTGTGCGTATCGGATACTAAATTCTAGAAATCCACAAAGGCAGAGGCGGAGCCGGATATGTATCATTTATAAAAGTTTAGTAGAGGATAAAAATGCCAAGGTAGAAATATCTATTTTTGGTGCTCCTTAAGTGGTTTACGTATCATACGGTCTACGATCCATCTTGTTATCTACAAAAAGAAAATATATATTTTTCTTTTGATTCTCCAGAGATAAAGAAAACACTTATCTTGGTTTCGAGAGACTCTCTGGTTAAAGAATCTGAAATATGCACCGGACACTGGCAGGACGAGGGGGGATTCTTTAAGGGTAAGAGGACTTGCTTCATGACAGTGGCTGGGGCGTGGTGTGTGGCGGGCCGTTGCTCATGGCGAACCGTGTGAGGCGCGGCAAGGTTGACTTGTCTCTGCCTTCACACTCACGGGACTGCTAGGGTGGACCCTTGGGGAGGAAGGGTTCATCCTGGTGCCTGTGTAGATAGATAAACTAAAATGGCGTGTAGGTAGGCCTATCACTACACTCGCAGCGTTATATATCGTGGAATCGCATCGTTATCGTAGAAACTGAAATCGCACCGTCATCGTGGAAAATCGTATTATTATCGTGGAATCGCTTTGTTATCGTGGGAACTTGTATCGTTATCGTGGAAACTGGAATCGTATCGCTATCGTGGAATCACATCGTTATCATGGAAATCCACAACGTTATCGTGGAAACTATTGTCATCGTGAAAACTCGCATCGTTATCGTATAGACTCACATCGTTATCGTGGAAACTTGTATCGTTATCGTATAAACTCACATCGTTATCGTGGAAACTCGCACGCTATCGTAGAAACTCGCATCGTTGTCGTGGAAACTCGCATCCTTATCATAGAAACTCGCATCGTTGTCGTAGAAACTCGCATCCTTATCATAGAAACTCGCATCGTTATCATAGAAACTCGCATCGTTATCTTAGAAACTCGCATCGTTATCGTGGAAACTCGCATCGTTATCGTGGAATCGCTTCGTTATCGTGAAAATTCGCATCGTTATCTTTGTCACGCTTATCGGAATCATCGTTATTCATTTATTTATTTAAATTCGTTTTCATTATATATGATAAGTCCAGCAAAGTTCGATACTTTTTTAATACATATTGTGTAATTTCGGGAGATGAAGTAGCTACATACTTTTCCACATCAATGTGAAACATTGTTACAATTACTTAAATTTCCACATTTCATTTGAAAGACGCGCTAACAACCTTTTCATTGGCGCTGTAATGTAGTTGTAATAGTATTCATAATTCAAGTATTGTCTCTGTCTCTAAGTACGTATCACTGCATGCCTCTTTGTTTTATAATTGATATGTTTATTATTATTGTTATCACTGATCTGCAATCAACACAACATATATATATATATATATATATATATATATATATATATATATATATATATATATATATATATATATATATATATATATATATATACTATAGTGAATAAATGAAATATGCAGATCGCATTACAGAGTAGCATTTGAGTCTGGTAGATCATGTTTGTTGTGTTGATTGCATACCAAAGTAGCACCAAATTTTTGTGGATGAGGATAATTTTCATCTCTATATGCGCGATTACGGATGCGGACTTTACAGGGTATAGTCATTTATTTAGTATATACTGGTATAATACTATTTGTTATACACTATATAGTTTCGAGTTTCAATCACACAAATGTGTATGCACGAGTACGTACTATGTACAGTACTACTTAGTGCAGTGTAAGACAAAGTATGTGCACAGAGAACTTACGTAAACCTTGTCTCCATACATCTCAAATTCTATCTCTCAGTATGAGGTAAATACTGTTGACATAAAAGTTAAGGGAATCAGTAAATAAAAATCATGTAATTCATCGCAGCAACCATGTGACTTTGGACCTGATTAACTTGTGGTGGAGTTATTATCAAGGGCACTGATAAGAATAAATACATAGATAAATATAGCATGCTACTTAGTTACTTCCCGTGAGTTATTAAGGAGAGAATATCGAAAAGAATTTGGTCATCTATACAAGGATGTCTATTCGTCAATTCATAACATTCATACATATACAATCTATTTTAACATTCGGATATAACATATACCTTTCCATATTGAACATTTGCATACCAATATGGAGGTGCTGAATCCTTCCTGAGTTGACGTAATATTTTATGAGCGTGTTGTTGTTGACGTCCACCACGAGGAGGGCCTGTTGCTGCTCCACCCAGTAAGGCCCCTCGCCCAGCTTAAGGCATGGGAGGGGCAGCTGCTGCACGCACTCACTCATCGCACCTCACGTCACAAACTCGCTGTAGGACAAAACACAACACATGCAGGACGAAATGAACGAAAATATAAGTACAACAAGGAAAATGTATGTGTAACTACTGTTTTCACACAACACCTGCAGAACAAAACGGAGAGGAATTTTATGGAGGAAGAGGGAACAGTAGTATGGATATATTTGCTACACACGCTCTTCCTTCACATTTCAAGGGTAATCGTACTTGACTACACTGAATGGTAATAGACTGAAGTGGTGGTTATTAGGGTTTTAAGTAACAATGTAACTTACGGTGCGTCAATATATGATGTGTCCTTGACTGTGACCAGCCCTGTACTGTGACTATTGTCTGCTTGAATGGCATCAGTAACATTCATCTCCTTATCTTTCAACGAGAGGCTGATCACTATTCTACATGCTCTGTACGTGTATTTACCTACCGATGCGTTGCCTCATATTTATTGTTTCATGATGTGATGTACTGTACGCAGAGACTTAACTAGAATGATGAAATTACCCATGCAGTTACTCAGTATTATATGATATGAGAGAGAGAGAGAGAGAGAGAGAGAGAGAGAGAGAGAGAGAGAGAGAGAGAGAGAGAGAGAGAGAGAGAGAGAGAGATAGTAGCGAAAAAATATAATAATAATGGTAAAGATAAAAGATAAGGAGGGCAGAGAACAATCGGCGAGGGAAAGTGGGAAGAGCAATGATATAGAAGGAGGAGGAGGAGGAGGAGGAGGAGGAGGAGGAGGAGGAGGAGGAGGAGGATGGGAGAGGCAAGGCAAATCACTGGAACACGTTATACGATAAACATTTAATTATAGCATACAGATGATTGCAAACATAATAATATAGCTATAGTATATAAAGTTGTATTTTTGCAGCTTGCCTTTAGAAAGCAGAGCTTTTTTTAGGCAAATTCAATATAATATCAATAACTGATAATAATGGAGTTAATGAAAATGGAAAAATAATGTTTATAATGATGATAAAGATAATAACAAAACAATAACAATAATGATAATGATTATACTACTACTACTACTACTACTACTACTACTACTACTACTACTACTACTACTACTACTACTACTACTACTACTACTACTACTACTACTACTACTACTACTACTACTATACTACTAGTGCTACTACTACTACTACTACTACTACTACTACTACTAATGATAATAATAATAATAATAATAATAATAATAATAATAAAAACAATAAAAATAATAATAATAATAATAATAATAATAATAATAATAATAATGATAATAGTAATGATAATAATAAGAGTAATAATGATAATAATAATAATAATAATAATAATAATAATAATAATAATAATAATAAATATTGATAATTAATAGTAATGATAATAATAATAATAATAATAATAATAATAAGAAGAAGAAGAAGATAATACAATATATGGTAGAAACTTGATTATCGTGAAACCAGAATGAAGCACAGTGAATAATTGATATATGATATAAAAAAAAAATGTCAGTACAGTAAATAACAAATATACACACACAGGTAGTCATATACAAATACACACATGCTTTCACATATAAATTCACATTTCACACACTAACACACAAATATGTACTAGCAAATACATATGGCCGCGAGTGCATGCATGTTTACATATGTATATCTATTACATCATGCATACCTATATACAAAGCGCATATATTATTGGAGCACAAAACATAAGGTTAATGTATGTATGATGTCAAGTATTGGAATACATAAACCCTGATACACAGACACATGATGCCCGTGATAATAAGGGAACGAAGTAGAATAGGAGTAGGAGACAGGAGCGAGAGGAGGGCAAACTCATCCAAGCTGTCATGTCAGTCACTTCCATGGAGTATTCGGGGGAGTATGTATACGTGTGACGTGTGTGAAGGCAAGGAAGTGTATATTAAGGTGAAGATGATGAGGAGATTAACAATAATTTGATTCATATGTTTTCTACGAGATAAATTGTTGGTAATTTGATAACTTAATTTATTGTAGATTATTAGTTTTTTTTTTTTTTTTTTTTTTTTTTTTTTTTTTTTTTTTTGCTAGTTGTGTTTGTTTCTGTATTTCATTTATCATAGATCGATTGCGCTTATTCCTTCGGCCATCATTTTTATTAGAAAGTAATATACGGTGTTTCAATTTACCTATAGTGGTCTCCTTTCCCAAGCCCAATAAGAATCGATTATGCATGCAGTGATGTTTCTACCCATACACACACGAATACAAACCAATAGTCAGTTATTGTAAGAACATAAATATGTAAATTGAAAATAGCTACTCATAAATATGTAATACTGTTGAAACATGGGGAAACATTGCATGAGAAAATAGTTACCTCTGCGGTCTCTTTATTATATAAAATGACATTGCAATCCAAAACGAAAGTGTGTAATAAATCTACTAAATTCAATGGAACACAGAGAAGTCAGTTGAATTTTAAGTTTTAAGTATTGAAATTGGAAAGTTACAGCCTGCGGTCTCTGTGGTAAACAAAAGACAGACATTGCAGTAACCCTCGTGTGGTGAACAGATTGTGAGCCGAGGAGCCGCTGTACTGTGGCGTGGTGAGGCGTGAGGTGGCTAAGCTGAGGCACACATCAGGTCACCACCTACTGACCTGACCTCAACCACCATCACCGCTCGTCAGGTAACATTTTGACATCCCCTTTCTTGAGATTTATTAAGCACTGTTGCGGGGATATGATGAAGCATATTGCATTGGTTCAGACTTAACTAACATTGTCTTGACACACAGTTGTGTTGGGTTTAGTGGTACTTGCTGGGTTGGCAGGGGTGGTTGTAGTGTGTGCTGGGTTCGGTAAATTTACAGTCTTTCACTGGATTAACTTCAAAAGGAAACTATTTTTTTCTGGTTGTTTTCGGCCAGTTTTGAATGAATCTGTACTTTGTTTCCGTCGCAGAAGTTTTTCTTATATTTCCCTCCTCCCCCTTCACCCCAAAAACACGGTCTGTCCCTTCAGAAAGTGCTGTACTGCAATGAAATAAAAAAGAAAAGAAAAAAGATTTATACTAAACAGACCGAAATGTACCAGAAGAAAACAGTTTCATTATCATAAAGTACCACAAAAGTAACAGTCCAAAATTTTGACTGTTATTGCTGTGGAGAGTACTCACCGCCCCTGCTGGTCGCTGCTGGCTATGCCAGCTTATGGAAACCTATCTATTTAACCAAAACTAACAGAGTGTGGTCTGACCCTAATTTTAACCTTGTGTAACCTAACTTAATGTAACCTAGTTGAGGCGACACACACTACTGTTATGCCATCCTCAGAACAAATTAACTTTATCTAATACAATTAAACTGATCTAACCAAATTAAAGTAGCCTAACCTGACTAGCAACACAAAGAAATTAATATGAAGTTGTTACCTTCTTTCTTTGTAAAATATGGCGATTCAATGGAAATAATCAAGGCGACATCCTGCCCATTCAGACATCTTTCATAGACTGATTCAAATTGAGTTGCTTCTCTCCACAAAACTCTGATTGGTTAAATTTATGCTATATTTATTATGAATTGTTTTTATTGACTAGTGGATGCATGCTCAAACAAAGGAACCAATCACTGTAATTGACTTCACACGTGTTCACAGTGTGGCAATACGCACACATGAACGAACACATCTAACCTAATGGCGTTCCTCAGTGCCTGGCAGCCCATCACATGCATGGATGTTGCAGCACATTAGCTTGTTCCCTCCAAAAAATGCTAGATCTTTAAAAATTGTTGTCGACATTATAAACAATTTGTGACAGGTATGTATAAGTTCAAATTACTCAGAATGAGAATCTCTACATGATGAGAAGGGTAAGAAAAGCCATGTTGATTATGGTGAAAGACTGAAGAAATTCTCCTGGATTTAGGTATGGGAAGGTTAAACTCTGAGGTTCAATGCATGAATGAAGTATGGGAGTATTTCCTAATGGCATCTTGTATATTACTCATTGCAGCCTTCACATGTTCTTTCTGTTTTGGCCCCATGGCAGGTAAGATGCCATCACGGTTCTTCAGGTTTCCTTATATCCATGGTGTAGTTAGTCTTGCTGGGGTGAACTTATGTTATTACAAGTTCCTTTTTTACAATTTTACTGCACAGAGTTATGTAACAGCACTGTTCTTCCACCCAGCAGCTGTGTCTGAGCACAGCACATACACAGCATGGCTCCTCCTGTAAGTATAATGAGCCAGGTGACTGCTCTGCCTTCACACTCAGTTGTGCATCTTTGTCTTCTAAGCTTGGGCACACAAGTACTAGATGATTACTTGCAGAACTGATAGCAAATATTTAGTAGTTGCCATGAATCTGTTTAGGTGACAGCAGAATGTCATGTCATGTCATGTCATGTGGCATAAAAGAGCTTTTATGGCTTGGCCTTTTGCATCCCGTGACTAATTTTGCCTCACTGAGAAACTGCTGCCATTTATGTGTACCACCTTAATTTTGTAAAACTACTACTTGTGTTTCCTGTATGTGGTCTATGAATGATGGCAGTGAAACCCCATGACCTGTGATATGATTCTTGGTTTTTGGATATAATTGTGCATGTGATGTCTTACATTTACTATTTGGCCTGGCGTGTTATTTATTGCACTTTGTCTTGCAGTTCTTCGGCTCTGGTTAGATTTATGGAATTTTTTATTAGATTTTTTTTAGTAAAGTACTACCTCGGTATACATCCTTAATCCATCCCAGATACTTGGAGTTATACCAAACAGGATATATATATATATACCAAACAGTCTTCCTGTAAGAAATACAGGGGAAATTATTAATCCATTCCCATTAAAAAATCCTCTTGTTATTGGTATATTATACTTTACATTGATAGGCCTGCAAAATACTAAAACACATACTATGTACAGTATTGTATTTGATGACGTATAAGATGCACCCCCATCTCAGCAGGTCATATTCCAGAAAAAGATTATGTATTTATACATGTAATGATTAAAGCAAGTTTGTGTTGTAGCTAAATGAAAACCAAGCAATCAAAATAGTAGAAATATCATACACTATTGCAATAATAAAACAGAGTTAGTGGCCTGGTCACAGAGGTGAGGCAAGAGACAGCCCAACTGCCGAGCTGTCCACAACACACTTGGTGCATCACTGAACAGGCCACTTTTTCATTTTCAACATTTCCTTGCATTGTGTTATCTATGGAATATATGATGTAGCACCCTTGCCAGTGTTACAGTGGTGTAAATCTTTCAGTGTATGGGTGAAGGAAATTTAAATAATAAATCTGTAGGAGGCCTCATATTCACATGCAAGACAGAGTATTTTTTAGCCATTTCTATTAAAGAAAGGCATGTCTTATACATATGCCATCAAATATGGCAAATATGAAAGCAATCAGATGAAATAGATGATAAAATCTGACAATATTGCTCATGGGCAGTCATGACTTGGTAATCAAGGGTAGCTTGTGATGTACTGACTTATTTTAACTGATATAAGTTCTAGCAAGTAAGTAGTACGTATTCCAAACAAAGGTTGTATACCAAGCAAATTATATTTGCATCCAAACAAGTTGAAGTTACTCCAAAGTGGCTGTATACTGAGGTACCACTTTACTGTAAACCAACATTACTGTATGCACTTTTGTTTTATATTGTAATTTTGCATAATAATTTGCCCTTTACTCCTGTTGGTGTCATGTGGTAGACAAATACTGTCTAGTGTCTACTGGCTTCATGTGATAATGGTAAAAGAAATTTGACCTTACTAAGACTTTATATTGTAAGGTTGAAGAATATCAGTGTTTTTTGTTTGTTTTTTTTACATTTAATTAATAATTTTCTACTTCACACTTTCTAGCTAGTTCAATAGTTTAATGCTGTTGTGATATTTTGAAGTACTTTTTGCTGTCTAAATCAACTAAATGATTTAGATGAGTGGTTCCTGAACTTTTCTGAGCGAGTACCACTTGGAGTTCCCGTACCACCTGGTTCCAGAAAAAACGCAATTCCAAAAAATTTCAATTTATCCACAAGTAGAACACACAGATGGACTAACAACAAGAAACACAACTCAGCTTAATGCAAAGAATGCATCTTTTTCTTCTCCACCTGCTAATCGACGCAATTTATCTTTTGTAGGGCAATAATAACTTTTCGTAGAAATTTATTTATTTGATTTAACTGAAAATTGCATATGATCCTGAAAGTGCTCATGTACCACCTGAAGGCCTTCACGTATCACAGGTTGGGAGCCACTGACTTAGATCTATGACAGTGCTGTCTTCTCTATTGTGTGAAAATGATTATTTTGATTTAAGTGTCATAGATCAGACAAATAATTTTCAAGATCATTCTACCTGGGCAAATACATTGGTGCCTCATGATAACGGACACTTCAGGGATGAAGGAGTGTTCATTACTGTGAATTGTCCATTACTGACAGTGGTTTGTCTATGAGACCCTTAACACCCTCTCCTCCCTCTCTTGTTTTCAGTAATATCTCTCTTAGAAATGCGATTTATTTTTTTTTTTTTTTTTTTTTTTTTTTTTTTATTAAAACCACCTTATTCAGTTGTTCAGTGCTGAAATAAGAGTCAATTATTATTCAATTAGCATACAGTTATAAAAATTTGTCTTGCCAAGAATAGGTGAATTAAAGATGTATGGTCTATTGTCGTGCTGCAAGCTCAAGACATGGCCACCCTCACAGCTGAGGTAAGGCAGTATTATGCAATGTGAACAAATACTTCTAGGAAGAACTATGAGAGAGAGAGAGAGAGACCGGGGCAGATAGGTTTAGAGAAGCTTGGAGAAAGACCGGTAAATGAAGACAAAAATCAAAGGATTGGGAGTTTGTTTTGTTGTCTGCTCTTTGTCAACCCGACACACACACACACTCTCTCTCTCTCTCTCTCTCTCTCTCTCTCTCTCTCTCTCTCTCTCTCTCTCTCTCTCTCTCTCTCTCTCTCTCTCTCTCTCTCTCTCTCTCTCTCTCTCTCTCTCTCTCTGTGTGTGTGTGTGGGCAGGGGGGGGTAGTGTCTTGATCCTAACTTGCCCAACAACATTTAAACAAATGCATAACTAGCAGTTCACAGCAGCAGGCCATGGATCCAAGCAGCCTAGGCCCTTAATTTACCATGAGTGTCACTCCAGTGACCCCTACAGCCAAGCAATCACTGTTCTTCACCTTATAAATTTTGTAGGTCCTATAGACCAACAAAACGAGCTACAATGGTATCTAGCAGTAGATACACACAGGCCTTTTTGGCTTCTTTATTGTGTGTATTCATCCATGCGGCCATGTTAGTATTTGACCTGTCCATTATTGAGTGAAATCCAATACTGCGAGGTCCGTTATCTTGAGGCCCCCCTGTATTTGTTTTAGCTTGGCACTTTGTTAGTCATCTGTTGCCATCCTCTTCCCATAAGAGCTAAGCATGCTGCTATATTTTTTACCACTCAGAGTTAGCGACACATCCTTAATGCAAGTGTCAGCCACTTATATAAATGCTTTTTTTTTATCGTATATGAACATGCAACATTGTGGCATTATGTTGTGCAGCCTGACTCATGATAATGATGTTATGGAAGTGTGGAGCCTGTTTAGTGATGAGATGTAACAGTGTGTAGTGATGAATACTGTAGATGTATGAGTTTTGTGTAAAGACCAGTTGTAACAAGGTGTGGTGGTGATTCTGTACATTTGTTGTTTGGTTTATGTGTGGATGAGATCAATTTTGCACAGGACTGACTTTGTTCAGGCAAGGTTCACCACTCATAGTGGTAGCTAAGACTATTCTTGTTACAGCAAGTCATGTTACATATCGTCATCTAATTTTTATATCAGTGTGGCTGCTATGTAAATGTACACATGATTGTCTTTTTTTCTATTAGTATTAATGTGATTCTCTCTAGTTTATTTTGCTAAACCTTAAAGATCACTTGTTGAAAACTTAAGAGAATTTTAAACATTCATTGGTTGTTTTTATTAAAGGCAGTGTTGTGTTCAGGATGACTGTTATGTTAGTACAAGTGTGTATCATTGCTGCTGTACATTTTCTAGGACACACCTAAACGACGGGGAAGGAAGCGGTCCAAGCGAAGGGCAGCATCAAGCGGGGCACGCCACGCATCCCTATCTGAGGAACCTCGGCCAGCTACGCTGCCTAGCTCCCCTGCAGGAGGAAAGAAGGGGCCTGCTGCCCTACTAAAGAAGGCAGGCAACAAGGGCCAGGCCAACACTGTGGTACCACTGAAGAACTGTACCACAAACACAATGCCACAGAAGGAAAACAAGCTAGACAACCTGTGCAGTCTACTAGAAAATATTATCCTGCAGCATGGCAGAGAGGCACCCACACCTGGCCAAGAAGCCTGCAAATGTTCATGGGGCCACAGCACTCCCAACACTTAATGCTGTGCCTTCCACCAGTGCTGGGCTGCCAGCCTCCTCACACTCTACACCAGAGGCCAAGAAAGATCTGAGTAAAGAGGAACTTGAGAGGGAGAGGAAAGCTCGCAAGGAAGCAAAGAAAGCAAGGAAGAAAGGCCCTGGGAAGGAGAATGTTGAGGAGAGGAAGGAAACTCAAAATAGTGGGCAGGGCAGTGCACCAGCAACACCAGTGAAAGTAACAGCAGCAACACCAGTGAAAGGAGCAGCAACAACACCAGTGAAAGGAGCAGCAACAACACCAGTGAAAGGAGCAGCAACAACATCAGTGAAAGGAGCAGCAACAACACCAGTGAAAAGAGCAGCAACAACATCAGTGAAAGGAGCAGTAGCAAAACCAGTGACAGCAGGAGCAGCAGCCCCCAACAATATCCTTGTAGTAGACTTGAGGTCTGGCAAGGAGTGCAGTGAGCAGCCCACAGCAGCAGCAGCAGCAGCAGGCCAGGACAGCACGGTTGGCAAATCAAAAGCAGACATGCGTAGGGAAAGACGAGAAAAGCAAGAGGCACAGAGACAGGCCAAGCTAGCCCTTAAGGAACAGCAGGAGGAGCAGAAGAAGCAGAAAGACAAGCAGGTTGTGATGGAGAAAGCAAAGGCTACCAATAAGACCAAAGCAGCTGGGGAGAGCAGCAGGAAGGCCAGGGTGAGGAGGGCCAGCAGCAGGGGGAGCAGTGAGAGGAAGGTTCCCCTGCTGGGTCACCTGCCTCAGTACTCCCCTAAGCCACCACCACACCAGGTCAATAGTGACTCTATCCATCCAGCTGTGCTCACTGTTGGACTCAAAATGAAGGTTAGCCTCTCTTTGTCTCTGAAATAATCAGTGTGTGTGTGTGTGTGTGTGTGTGTGTGTGTGTGTGTGTTTCACTGTTTGATCTGCTGCAGTCTCTGATGAGACAGCCAGATGTTACCCAACGGAGCGAGCTCAGAGCTCATTATTTCCGATCTTTGGATAGGCCTGAGATCAGGCACACACCACACACCGGGACAACAAGGTCACAACTCCTCGATCTACATCCTGTACCTACTACTACTAGGTGAACAGGGGCTACATGTGAAAGGAGACACACCCAAATATCTCCACCCGGCCGGGCTTGTGAAGCCAGCGCTCTAACCACTGAGCTATCGGTGTGTGTGTGTGTGTGTGTGTGTGTGTGTGTGTGTGTGTGTGTGTGTGTGTGTGTGTGTGTGTGTAACCTTTGCCTTCCTGCTACAGTATGGAGTGGTGGAGGGAGCCACAGCACGTGTTATCTCAATGCTGGCAGCCTTGAAGCAGTTCATCAATGACTACCGCACCCCTGAGTCCTGTGACCTCTCCAGGGACATGGCAGACAAGCTTAAGCCCAATGTTGACTTCCTGCATGCCTGTCGCCCACATGCCATTGCCATGGACAACGCTATCAGGTAAGGGGAACTGTGGGCTGGGTGTGCAAAGGGGAAGTGCAGTGGTACAGTGATTTTTTAGTTTTTATATAATACAGTCTTAGGAATAATCTCAAGCTGGTTCTAGAGTTATCAATCCCACAGGTCAGTGAAGCACAAGATTAACAGCATTGACCCATCGACTCCCGAGGCACAAGCTAAGGATGAACTGCGTGGTGCAATTGACGAGTTTGTGGAGGAGAACATCACCCTCGCCAGCAGCACCATTGCCTCACACGCCACTTCCCTCATTCAGGATGACATTCTCCTCACCTTTGGATAGTGAGTGCCTTGCTTCATGTAATGCTGTCTGCTGGTTCCTCTTGATTTAGACAATTTAGGTATTAATAGATTTAGTAATTTAGATATCCATTCCTGTAATTTTTGGGCTTATCTATTTTCTTTATCATCCATTTAGCAAGATAAGTAACATTCAGTAACTTCTGTGCCCTTTTCCTTTGTCAGCTCTGCCCTGGTGTGTGATGTGGTGGAGGCGGTGGTTAAGGAAGGTGGCAAGGTGAGTGTGGTGGTGGCAGACTACCCTCACCCGCCTTCTGGAGCTGCCATGGTGCAACGCCTTGACAGTCTTGGGGTTCCCACCTACTACAGGCTTGTCACAGATCTCTCACACGTAATGTCTAAGGTTAGCTTGCTCTTCTTTCATTTGTTGAATTACTTCATGAAAATGGAAATGGTTATAGTAAGAGAAAAAAAAAGACTTTGATGAGTAGAATTGAATTTTGATGTCAAAGGTTCAGTATTTCTTAAGTAAAAAGTTTGTTCTTCATAAGGAAAGAAATTTTTCAAAAACTATGTAACTACTTTTACTGTAAGAAATTTCCGTTGAACTTAAAGTTTAAGCCTTCAGAATTACAAATTAATAAGGTTGATTTGTAGGATGATGTCTGACAAGTAACTCATGTCCTTGTTTGGCAGGTGACAAAGGTGGTGGTGGAGGCAGAGGCAGTCATGATGAACGGTGCAGTGCAAGCCATGTGTGGCACGGCTTGTCTGGCACTTGCTGCCGCCACACATCATAAACCCTTCATAGTTCTCTGTCAGACCTATAAGTTTTGCAATATTGACTTGACCGACTCTCTAGTGATTAATGAGCTGGGTGAGTGAGCTTCCTGCTGCTGATTGAGATGAACAAGAGTGACTCATTGATTTGGAAGTATTGTTGGATATAATTTTTTAAAATTTTGATTGGAGGTTGGAAGAACAAAAGATATTTTAATACTCACTTTTTGTCGTGATAGGTGATGCAAACAGCATGGTGTGCTGCCCATCCCAGGAGCACCAAGGGCTGTTGGCAGACTGGCGGGACACACAAAACCTCAATGTGGTGCGTCTGGTGTATGATGTGACACCAGCCAGCCTGGTGACTGTCCTGGTGACGGAGCAGAGTGTCCTCCCCACCTCAGCTGTCCCTGTCATCATTCACCGCAAGTATGCCGACATCCTGGGCCAAGACTAAGCCAACACACTCAAGGGAAGGGAAGGGAAGGATTATTGTCCCTTTTGGGATGTTTCTGAGACTCAAGTGAGTGTAGCTATGTGTTCCCTGTTATTGTGTGTGTGTGTGTGTGTGTGTGTGTGTGTGTGTGTGCACACACGCGTGTGCATATAATTCTCCAGTCTGGAGGGTCACTTGCTGGACTCGTGATTGCCACCTGTATCCTTCTAGAAAGAACTTTTGACCTTAAAAAGTCTATCCTATAACTTTACACACGTCATAAGGATGTAACTGCTTGGTCATCACTGAGTATGACTTGAGATGGTGTGAACTTCATTCTCCATCAGCCATGTGGTAGGCTCTATGAGTGTGTGTGTGTGTGTGTGTGTGTGTGTGTGTGTGTGTGTGTGTGTGTGTGTGTGTGTACTTTCATGGTTCCTGTGCTAAAGCTATTAGTTAGAAAGTGTCACTAAGATTGTTGTAAATATTTGTCTTAACTTCTGTATAAAGTGTTGGCTTAGTTTCAGTTTGATGTTCTCTCAGTACTACTAGTCTGTAGCACAGGAAGCACAGGTGTTATAGGGGCTTGTGGTTTTGGGTGTTGGTAAAATCTTGAAGGTGTAGTTTGGCTTGAGTAGAAAATTCGTCATGAATTCATGAGTTAGGTTGACTGATGTTACACAGGCAACCCACCTGTACACATCAGTCCTCACCAGTCACTGCCTCCAAGACAACCAAGTTAACTGGATTCACATTTGTTATGCTAACTTATATTAAAAATTACTTTTCACTTAAAGCTCTGTTTAGCCACAAATCATTTTTTTTTTTTATATTGACATGTATGTTTAAAGTTTTATGTGACTAAACCTTTGATTGAAAATTTGAATTACATATTGACTGTCTCTTTCAAGAGTTCCTTTCAATAAAACACAATTTTCAAATTGAAATACAATTTTTAAATCCTTTCACATCCAAGTCTTTAATGATTCTTGTGACTTGATATAGTGTATGTAGGTCACTGGAATTACTTGGGCTCCTTTCCTTCCCTAATTGATTAGAAGAGTTTAGAAACATACCTCTATTGTGTGTAGCACTGTAGAATGGTTGTGTATTGTAGCAGCACAAATACTAATCAAACAATACAGTAGAGAAACAAGTGAAGGACAAAATCATTAAAATGCTCATTATTGATTCATTTAGTGTGTGGCTAAATTCAATTGTAATGACCAAAACATTCTTTATCTTACATCCCAGTGCCACTTATATTATTCATCAGGAGCTACAATTTCTTGGCTTATTTTCTGGAGTGTTCGCAATTTGCTCCAATTTGTTTTATCAAGCTGTCACAATATACTTCATTAATTCAGAAGTGGGATAAGTCAGTGCTAGTGTGTGATATTATAGTGATGACCCAGACTCTGATTATATGTTGTTTCCCCACCAGGTGTGGTAACCCAGACTAGGAACATATTAGTCTCATTCATTGTTGGGAAAGATTGTGTATCAGTTTACTACTTTAAGGTTACTTTATTTCTTGTTGAATTGTGGCATGCATGTTTGTTTGAAATACATTCATTGTCTATATACTTAGGAAAATAATTTAAATTTATAATTACAGAACAAAATATTTATTTTATTTAAAAAAAGTCTTATAAATTATAATCATTTAGTGTAAAATCTGATATTACATGCCATAAACATGTAGTGATGCAACCCAAGTTTAACTTTCAATACAGGATTCAGTCACCACATGCAGCCTGACAATCAAGACCAGAGTAACATCACATATGTATGAAAAAATGAGACATTTAAATAGGGTGAAGTGAGACAATGTCACATGGACTTGCTTGCTCTTGGGCAGCACTTCCTGGGTTGTATTGCAAGAGGGATCACTTGTACTTGGCTCGGCAGTGATTCAAGAGCTTTAAAAGTTATGCAGGCCAAAAATGGCCCACAGTCTGCCACTATCATTTGGTGACACAAAGTCTGGTCACCAACTGCTGAGCAAGACGAAGGTAGTCTAGGCTGATGTGGGTGTTGCCTCCAGCAGTGGAGGCTCCAGCCATGGCAATGGGCAATGGGGAGGCAGGTGGCCTGCGGCCCAGTGAGTGGTGAAAGAAGGAGTTCTGTAAAGATTCAATTATTAACTTAATCTGCACATGAACATACAAGCAATTATTTGCATAAAATTTTTAAAATTCAGTAAGCAGTAGAATAAACCAGAGATGCTGTGGTGAGTGACTGTGGTTTGTAAACATACTGTGGGTGGACATCCTGTGGGTCTGTGGTGTGGAGAGAGAGAGAGAGAGAGAGAGAGAGAGAGAGAGAGAGAGAGAGATATGCTGTGGTAAGAGACTGGTTTGTAAACATACTGTGGGGGAACATCCTGCGGGTATGTGCTCTCTCTCTCTGAGATAGGGTGTTCTCAAAGTGATTGGTTTGTAAACATACTGAGGGGACATCCTGTGGGGGTAGAGAAAGCACGCAGAATTGCTTCCTGAGCACACTCACCATGTCATCAGCCATATTCTGTCTGATCCTCTGTGCATCACGTGGTGCTGTATCAGGACTCATCAGCGCCAGGGTGGCTTGTGTCAGCAATAGCAGCAGAGCCTTTTCAGCACAAAGAGCCAAGACCTGCAGACTGAGACCAATCTCTGGGGCACCACTACGGCATGGCGACACTCCACGACTCTCCTGGAGGAAGGCAAAAAATTTTTTGACGTGGAATGAAAGGAAGTGTTTTGCACCCCCGAAGAAAAGCATGATGACAAGATGGCTAATTACAGAAAAAAAACATTAACATCAAACTCTACAAAAGAAATTAACATGAAAGCTTGCTACTTAAAAACTTCACCTTAGACGCATGACTGTCATAAAGTTCTAGCACAGCGGTAAGGGAAGCCAGGCTGGGCTGTGCCGAGGGGTCGTGTGCCGACACAGTGCGAAAAGATGGGTGGAAGAAGAGTGTCCACGCACCCACATCTGAACCCGGCCCACACAAGAGGTCAGTTAGGTCTGGTCCCAGGGACTGAATAGCACTGAGGCAGGCACACAACACCTGGAGGAAGGGAATGCATGAAACACATGCACACACAAATGTTAAGAGAAAATTCATATGAAATATAAGTCAAAAGTCTCTCTACGCCCTTAAAATACATACCTACTTTGTTACATACAACTACCCTTAAAATACATACCTAATTTGTTACATACAACTACTAGTTCTGGAATATCCTCTCGTGTAATATGGACAAATAAATCCACTAATTTGTTACATACAACTACTAGTTCTGGAATATCCTCTTGTGTAATATGGACAAATAAATCCACTAATTTCAAGTGTGTATATGTATACATTTTTGAATTATGAAGCACTACATACATTCAGCATCTTATTGAGGGCAGCTGTTGTTGCTGGTGTGATGGTGGCAGCAGCATCACTGATGGCAGAAGTGGCACCACCACTCCTACTGCCACTCTCTCCACCCAACTCCCTTTGAACAAACTGCAAAGGAAATATTTCCTTTAGTTTGCATGCAATAGTAAATAAGATTCAGCATTCTACAACAATTACATCTATCACCATGATGGAAGCCTAAGCACATAAAACTGTAAGACAGATGAATGCATGACTCACCCGAGGTGTGCAGAGCAGGTGCTTGGTGGTGTGTATGCAGCGGGTGGTGGCAGCAGTCAGCTGGGTATAGGAGGCTTGGTGCAGAACGATCCACAGTCCAGCATGAGGAGCCAGAGCCTCTACCAGGGCTGCTGAAGCCAGGGCCAGGTTGGGCTCCTTGTGGGGGATAGCTAGGGAGCCACAGAGGGCTTGAAGGTGGACAGCTGCTACATTCACACCTCCCTCCACCCCCATGGCCCCCATGTGCCTCACCCCCCACACCATACACCACACCACACCACTCAGTAGACTTGTCTGTAAATACAACTCACATAAATGACAAATGAGTAGTAACTTGTTTACATGCCATCAGAATGTAGACAGAGGGTCCCTACTTTATAGTTCTGCAGAATTGTTTCTTACCTTGGTAGATGGGACAGCCAGGGTAAGTGTTGAGGAAAAAGTTGAGGGAGACACCTCTTCCCAGGGGTGTGCAGTGCGGCAGAGGGTGGCCAGCAGACTCACCATCTCACCCACCACTTCCTCATCTCCACTCTGTTGAAATGAGACATTAATTCATTAGATGCAAGGCATCACTTTTACATCATAGTATCTCTAAAGCCTATAAACTTTGACCAGCCATGTGTGCTATCCACATGTATTAGTAAGGATTAAGGCTAAAAACTCCAAGATTAACAGCAACACCAGTTCACATATCATAGAATATCAGCAACACCAGTTCACATATCATAGAATATCAAAAACATGATGTAAACTGACAAGAACTAAAAACTCCATATACTAATTGCTATAAGAAATACATTGTCATTAAAAAATATCTTCAAATTGAAATATCAATACCTTCATGTAGGTCTCTGTAGCATGTAGGAGTGCTGGCACCACAGGAAATTGGGCCAGAAGTTGCTGTGCTGTGTCTGGCTGGCAGCGCAGGAGAAGCTGGTGCAGGAGTGCAGTGGCCAGACCCAAGGTGGATGCTGACGTGCAGCTCTGAGTAGTTGAGCCTGCAAGCCGGCCATGCTGCTGCACCAGGTTTCCAACTGGACTCACAAGGCATGACACCAGACCTGCAGCAAAGAGTGTGCATCTGTGGTGTTACTTTCATATGTTCTTATGTCAATAAACTATGTCGGTAATTGTGTGGGATTTGCCTCTGATTGTGTGTTACGCTGACAAGCAGGAGAGGAGGGAGTTACACTTTGACAATAATTACAAAACCTTTTACCATATCAGCCAAAAAGATAACATCCATCCATTAACATAAAATGCTATATCACGTGTCTAATTACTTTTAAAAGTCCATAACAAAGACTAAGGAATACACAATAAATTTTCCAACATTTACTTGAGCCCCATCTCAGCACTTGCCGTGTGACTGTGGTGTTACATCAGTGAGGG
The DNA here is from genome assembly GCF_017591435.1 of Portunus trituberculatus. Lineage (NCBI taxonomy): Eukaryota > Metazoa > Arthropoda > Malacostraca > Decapoda > Portunidae > Portunus > Portunus trituberculatus. The sequence continues at coordinate 7,648,317 of NC_059281.1, forward strand.
TGATGAGGGAGAGAGCTGCTCCTAGGATGAGTAGCTGGCAGTGGGTGGAGGTGGTCATCACAACACCCTGCAGCCATGCCAAGAGCTTGCTTGTCTGATCAAAGAATTCCTGTTTCTCTGCCAGTTGTCTAGAGAGAGAGAGAGAGAGAGAGAGAGAGAGAGAGAGAGAGAGAGAGAGAGAGAGAGAGAGAGAGAGAGAGAGAGAGAGAGAGAGAGAGAGAGAGAGAGAGAGAGAGAGAGAGAGAGAGAGAGAGAGAGAGAGAGAGAGAGAGAGAGAGAGAGAGAGAGAGAAGGAGAGAGAGAGAAATAATAAATATGAATAATAACTATGTAAGCTTCATTTACAATTCAAACTCCAATATGAACAATTAAAATGATAAAACCTCTATTTAAAATGGTAATGGTAAGCAATGACATCAATATATGGATGTAAGCAAAGGATATAATAAATGAGATTGCAGTGTTAAAACTTAAAAGAACCAAATATCAGTATATTCCACAAGTAAAAATATGCAACAGCTGTCACTTGTGCAAATGAAACAAGCTGGACGTAACACTACTGGTGAGTGACAAGTGCACCCTGTCACCTACTTGCTGCAGTGCTTCACCAGAGCAATGTACACCTCAGCCAGCAGCAGTGTGAGGGGCTGGTCTGGCTCCTCACTGCTGCCTACCTGCTGCAACAGTCCCTCCAGGATGTCCCCAGCCAGTTTCACCTGCAAACACACAGCAGTAATAATAATAAACAAACAAATAAGTAAATCAGTGCAAAAAATTGAAAAAAAAAAATAAATAAATAAATAAATAAAAGAAAATTAATATAGATGAAAAAAAGCTGAGGAGGAAGTGGCTGGCCTGTTTACCTTTAGCTGTGGGGTGAGCCAGGACCGTGCACGCATCACAACCACCACCACAAAGTCCCTCCATGCTGGCACCAACACTTCCCGCACATCCCGGCTCTTCTTCCACCCGTCCTCCACCTTCGACAACACATGCTGGGAAGGGTGATAACTTAAAACCTTTCTCTCTCTCTCTTTACAAGACTATATGGTGTAGGAGCAATAACAAAGATGATCTAAGCAAAATTTTAAGACCAATAATTGGGATAGAGTAAGAAATAAGCTTGAAAAGGTCAGATTAAAAGAAGAAATAGGAAGGAAAAGGTCCTCAAATATAGTAAAATATGAAAAGAATCAGTTTGTTAGCATTGTCATTAAGAAGTTTTAAAGAATTATATGAATTTATGAAAGGGATGATAAACAGAGACAGGCATGTTTTGTACTAGAACTGCCATGTGTGGACTGACTCTGCAGTTTTTCTTATTTTCTAATATTCTTGTGATTACTAGTACATTATATCAACATTATCAAACAATAAGAAGTTCCAACCTCAGACCACATGGAGACAGAAGAGCTGGAGTCTGGACTAAAGAGACGGTCCATGGCTGCGGAGAGGCTAGCTGGCGGTGATGAGTCGGCACAGAACAGTTGCCGTGCCAGGATGCTGAAGCAGTGACCAACAATGGCATCACTCACCTCACCTGGAGAATATTTTACTCATTTTTGGAGCATAAAGCAGAGAGAGAGAGAGAATTTTGATAAGCATATAACCTCTTGAACTATGCAACCAAAGTAAGAACAACAAGTTTATGAGAAGTGATGAGAGAAAAAAGGAGATGAAGAGAGGTTAAAGAGAAAGAAAATGGCATTTAAACAAAGCTGAACAGTAACCAAGAGTTTTCTTTGTCTTTCAACCATTCCATTACTATTTGGTACATCTTTCCTTAATTACTAACTACTCTGAAGCATCTTTTCTTGTTCTACAGCCACCTCCAATCATTACACTGACTGCAGACTGCAAAAACAAACTCTTGTAGATGTTTAAAAATTTTCATATATTATTTCCAGTTGTTAATTCTTTCATATTACAGTGAAAGGGTTAACAACATAAAAAATAGTGGCATCAACTCAATTATTTGTTCTCAATATAGAAAGAAAAACAACTACAAGTTAGAAAATAAAACCTTTCACCATCTTTCTTTTTTTTGCAATGGAGGGTAGGAGTGCCTTACCTGGCTTGTGTGAGGTGAGGGGGCAGGTGAGGGCATCACAGAACTCCTTCTTAGCCTGCATGTGGCATGTGGCAGTGGAGTATTTCTGACTCCACAGGGCATCAACCAGCTCCACCACTGCCAGCACCACCTCATGGCCAGGGCTGCCCTTCCCCTGTGGACCAACATGTTATTTTTTCTTAATGTGAGAGGGGAATAGGCCAAAGGATATGGAAAAACAAAAAAAATTACTGAGGTGCCAGTCCTAAAAGAATCCTTAAAAATTGGAGGATAACTGTCTTTAAACAGAAACATGGCATAAAAGTACATAATAAATTTCTATATCAATCATCTGTAAATCAGGAAAACACTGTACATCATAACTCCTGAAACAATGCAGTTATAACATTTTTTAATACATTTTCATTCATCAAATAGATCAAGGGGTAAAATGATCACATTCATAATCTAAGAAAATCTAAATGCAATGTTTGAAAGTTGCAACGTCTACAAGTCGACATCTGTCTTGTGTCTGTCTCCCAAAACTCACAGTGAGACTAGCAAGGGAGATGAGAGGATCAAGCAGCTTCTCTGGTGGGGTGAGGAAGGCATTGGTGAGGCCCTGCTGCCGAGTGGTGGAGGCCGTCAGCAGCCGCAGCAGTGCCACTTTCACCCCCACATCCTCCGTTGGGGACTCCAGGCGCCGCAGTAGAGCGTCTCGGATCCCGTCAGCCTCGGCACCAAAGCATGCCACCAAAGGCACATCAAGTTTCTAGGGGAGGATGATGAGTTGAAGGTCAGGGGATTCTGTTGTCTAAGGTTAGGTGTCTTGTAAGGTGAATAGATAGGTTGAACATACTTGGCTGTTTTCATAATTCTTAAAAGTAATCTGATAAGGATTACAAGCTACCAACATGGAAATAATGCTTCAAGAACCTTATTAATAATTTCTAAATTATCCTGATAAGATAGAAAGCATTTATGAATCTGGGTCCATAGGTCAAAAAAATACAAATTTCCCTCAAGTTAAAATCACAAAAATCAACATGAAGTTCAATAAGGAAAAGTGAAACTAGTAAAAACATGGGTGGAAAAATGCCTTGGCTAGTGTGTCCCTAACCTGAGCAAAGCGTGTGAGAGTACGCAGGGCCAAATACAGGAGGCGAGGGTTGAGGCGCTGGTGTGCATACAGGGCCACAGTGAGAGCCAGGTGAGGGGTGGCACTACTGCCTTGGCCCCGTCCCACCCCTGGGGAGCTGCCAAGGGGTACACCAGGGAAGGGAGTGGCTCGCAGCAACTGGCTAAGCCCCTCAGTGCTGCTCTCCTCTCCAACCAGCCTGAGGGAAAGGAGGGTCAATAGAAGAAACTTCCTGATTGTGTACAAGTTTATGGATAAAATTCCACTGGAAATACACAGCAAAAAGAAAAAAAAAATAAAATAAAATAGTAAGTTACACCAAAGTTCAAAAGCAAAGTCCATTTAGAAGATGTGACAAACTTTTGAAACTTTCTAGAATAATGCTCAAGTTTTAAAGTCAAAATTCACTGGAAAGAATCGGCACAAAAAACAGTAAACCTTTAAGGTGCCGCCGTGGTACAGTGGAACCATGCGTGCTTTGGGATCCGAGGGGTCTCCAAGTGCACGGGTTCGAATCCTGTCCACGGTCTGAGTGCAGGTTGGGCTTCCTCACTCAGGGCAACAGTTTCCTAGCGGGTGGGCTTTGAGATAGGAGGTACCCTAAAAAGTATCCCCTTTAGCCCATAAATTCCAGTGAAAAGCCCACATAGTATATACAAAAAAAAAAAAAAAAAAAAAAAAAAAAAAAAAAAAAAAGGAACAAAACACGAGCTGCAATAACAAAATGAAATTTATATACTTTCAATAGAATACCAACAAAGACACTCAACTGACCGATGGAGAATGGAAAGAGCCATCTGGGCAGTGCGTGTGAGGCGGAGAGCCTGGGTAGAGGCTGGGGAGTGGGAGGGCAGGCTGAGCACCCCCTCTAGGCTGGCACCACTCTCCACCACCGACAGCAGGGTGCGACCAGCACTGCTCCTGTCCACCAGCTGACGAACCACTAAGGTGTGGACACTTGTGTCTGTGAGGAATTAAAGTGTGAGGAGATGGACAAAGGATTTTTTTTTTACGATCTATGAGAATAAAGGTGAAGGAATATTTTCTTGTTATCTCAGGATGAGGAAGCACGAAAAAGGCTAAAGTAACATTATGTTTTACAACCAAAGAAGGAAAATGCTTAAGGCAGAATAAGCAAAGTCACAACTCACCTAGGCCAGGATCCTCTAGTGTGTGATGTAGCAAGGTGAGGCAACACTCAAACAGCTTGTCCCTCTCTTCCTGTGTCCTGTAGCACCAGCGCATCAGTGCCCCCGTCACCTCCCTTGCCATGAACACCACACCGCCCTGTACACTGCCTGTACGCACTCCACCCTGTAGAACATATACACAAACACAATCACTGTCTACTTTACATACATACATATACCAAAGTAGTTTCACTCGAGTAGCCAAGACCAAGCACAAAACTTTTTGACATTCACACTACTTTTCTATCTACAGTTACTAACCTTGATAGCAGCAGCAAGCAAGCTAGTATAGGAGCGCAAGATGGGGTAGGTGCCCATTGCTGCTTCCTCCCCACACACCAGTGCCCGCAGACCCCCAGCACGGTACCCAACAAAGGGGTCAGCCTTCCCCCTCTTGGCCCCCGATGCTGCAAGAAAGATGGGAACTTAATGGTAGACCTCTTGTAAAGGAACTAATTATTATCTCAGTCAGCGTTATACTTTGCATGGATAACAAAAAAGTAGTTATTTACTCTCATGAGGAAGGAGACAGAACATGTTGGGTTGGTGTTATCCTGAGACTTACTTCACTAAAGTTCATATGATTTCAGACTAAAAGGTATTGAATACCAAATACAAACTTATAGACTTTATATACAACAAGTTAGATGATATGTGAAATTAAGATGATGATGAAAGAATATAGAGTGCAAAAGGAAAAAAACTATCTTCTTTTTTTCCAATTGCTTACCTGAACTCTCTGGGAGGGCCAGATATGGCAACAGAGGACTGCCCTCCAGTTCAGTCCACACACTCTTGGCCTCCTGAGAGGACACCTCTGCCAGCATGGCCAGAAGAGCTGCCACCAGTTCACCAGGTGGGCGGGACACATGAGACACCCTGTGAGGTGCATTTAAGTTAGGAATGGGAAGTGTTACTGACATTACTGTTTTTTCTCATCTCAAAAGTATAGAACTCTTATAGACAAAAAGGTAGCTATAAACAGTTTTGACAGTAACTATATAAAATATTTGAAAGTGTGAGTAGAAATAAAACTACCTTACATTTTGTCTAAGAAACTCATCATAAATCAAGGGCACCACTGAGGTTTCTGTTTGATAATAAAGGACAGTGATTCACTTTAACCTCTGTAGAACACCATTAAAAACTTGAACATCCACTGGAACCTATTAACAATAGAGATAAGATGCTGAAACATTTGAGTTCCTGCTGCTACCACTGTCAAAGCTCAAGTACCTTCGCAGTAAGACCAACGACTCATGCACCACATGGACCAATGCTGGCAGCTGGGCGGGGAGAGTGGCCAGTACAGCTGTCATCAGTTGCAGGGTGGAGCACACGGCCTTCATCACCTGAGGGTCGGCCACTGTTGCTCCGCTGCTCACCTGGCACATCAAGGCAGTGGCGGTTGAGGATATTAAATAGAAATTTAATGAATAAGATATGAATGTGATGACCGAGGGAGGAAAATACATTGTGACTGGATTGGAAGGACAAGAAACTATATAACACAAGAAAATTATTTACGTAACTGAAGAAAACTAAACACACTAAAAGTAAATATTATGATTTTATGATGGTGATATAAAATTATATAAAAACCTAATGATAAACTTCCTCCACAATTTTACATACTTTGTCTGCCTATTTTCAACAATACAATTTTCTATGCCTTGTCCGTCAATAACAAATACATGCAATGCCTTAACATGCCAGGCCACGACCAAGAATAGCCGTCCCCTTGCTCACCTCCAGCCCCAGCATGTTCATGATGGCCAGAAGCACCTGCCAGGCATTGGTGGGAGTATTCCAGGCTACCAGCCGCACGTTGGCCGGCACCAGCGAGCCACAGGTGCGTGGTGGCACTGTGATGGATGGCAGCAGCTGGAAGGATGCCATGGTGCAGTAGCCTCCTTCCCTCACCTGCTGCACTGGGCAATCCCCAAGCTCCAGGGGCCAGGTGAGGTATGGCACCTCACTCAGCAGCTCTATTACCTGTGCATATCACAATGAAAGGGTCAAATCACCTCATGGGAATATCAGTTTGTAAGAAGTTATACATTCTAATTGATGAGGTAGAACACGTAAGGCAGGCAGGGCACACCTTGAGGCAGCTGTCAGGATTGGCCCCAGCAAGAGCTGTAGCAAGGGACAGGAGTGGCTCCACCTCGTACGGAAACACCTCCAGAGCGTGTGGCAGCAACAGGCCAGCACCTCCGTCTGTGGTGGTAATGGTGAAGAATCCATATTAATTTGTACATATTTCTAACTATCTAACATACATGACGTATAGAAACACGAGAATGACTACAAGCAAAAGCAGTCATAAGGGCCAGTGGTACTCACCTTCCTCAGCCCAGAAAAGGTCAGCTGGTGGGTCCTGTGCAAGGAGAGTCTTGGCCAGTGAGCTCAGGACAGGCTGGTGTGCTGGAGCCAGGGGTAGGCAGTTAGCTGTGGCACACATGAGGGAGTACACCACTGAGGAGGCCAGGCGCAGCAACAGCTTGTCTCCCTACACCATGTAACATCATTAAGTAAATAAACAAGATTAAAGCAGAGTAGATGGACCTTAATTTTCCAATGTAACACCAACGAATAAATAAATAACAATATATACTAAATTCTTAAAAATAACACTATTAAATGAGAAAATAAATTAGATAAATCCATAGTAGTTCTTAATCTTCCCATATAACACCACTAAATAAATAAATAAACAAATTAAAAGCACATTTGATCCTTAATTTTCCAAGATGAACATCAAGAAATTCATCTATGACCATAAAAAGTGAGGGAGATTCTTAAGGCCCTATCACACTGGCCTATGATACGCGGAACCAGGAACATCCGCTCTAGATAGCTGGAACTTGCCCGGGATTAGCGGAACCAAGTTGGGATGGCTTCATATCCATCCCGGTTCTCCGTATGCTATCCCAATGGAAAAGTAAACATGATATATGTAATAAAAACCTTTCATTTGAACTAAAAAAGAATGTGACTAAATTTTTCATATTGGAATATTAAATAATATTTCATCAATTTAGAAAGGTAAAGTATATATATATCATGTCGATAGGTTGGGCTCATGGCAACCACCTCTGACTCTAAAGTTGCCATTGCGCACGTCTCAGCTTTTCTCTAGTTTCTTTTACTTACTTTTCTTCAACAAGAGGAAGTGCAAATGCAGTTACAGGACAAAGCACAGGCTGAGGTATAAACGGCATGGTTTTATTCTGGTTTATTTTGATTAGGCTTTGTCTTGGTTAGTGGGCCGTTTGCCTAGCATAACAAGAACACGGGCAGCTTGTGTGTGATAGTGTTCCTGGTTTTGTACCAAGAACCATGGCCCACGTTCTGCGTATCATAGGCCAGTGTGATAGCCCTTTTAGTCTTCCAAACCCATAAGGAAAAACAATAACAATGGAAATGATCAATGGATCTTAATGTTCTGGATAAAAAAGCTAAGATAAGATTGCCTGAAAATGTGAAATAAAAGCTGTGCTTCAAGCCACTTACTTCAAATAAATTATCACTCTCAGCACTGTCTTGATCAGGAAGACATAAAAACAGTAATATTGTACAAAAAGTTCAAAACAAAAGCCTCCTTATTTGTAATCATGCACTGGAACAGACCATCCCCTTCACTAGCATGTCTTGGTGAGGAGGGGAGTCAGGCAGTCAAACTGAGGACTCACCTGTATAGGGGCACAGCTGAGAGCTGTCTGCAGGTAGCTAAACACATTGCCACTGAGGGCCCTCTCAGCCAGCCTGTGGTAGGTCCTGGTGGAAGCAGCAGAGGCAGAGGAGGTAGAAGTGGAGGCCTGGTCAGCTGCAGCACGTAGATGGAGCACTGCCCAGGCCAGAAGAGGAGCCAGGTGGGGTTTGCGTGCTCCCAACCCAGCCATGATGGGATCCAGCTTACTCACCCACTCACTCTCACACAAACTGTGGCCACTGGAAGATATTAATATGATTGTTACCAGTAACTCATTTTGCTTTAGCAGATGAAATTTCACAACAAAAATACTTTAGAATTACAGTATGGTGAGACAATTTAAAACACTGAATATTAACAAAGAAAAAAAAACATATCAAACAACCACTAATCAATGACTAAGACATAAGGGAAGTAGAGAGCAAGATAGACTTCTGAAGTACAGGCAACACCCGGTTAACAAACATTCACACAACGAAATTTCGCTAAACGAACGTTTCCTTTTACTATCATCTGCTCGTATAACGAACACCAAACTCACTTTAACAAAATTTTATCCAGGTAATTTTTTCCAAGTTTGAAAGCCCTGCTGTATCACGCAAGCCAGCAGGCTTTTGAATACACTAGCGCCTCTCATGGACAAAACACGCACCACTCACTCCCCTACCCTTCCCCACTCTTTGTTCAAAACAATAACAGCGTCCAGTAGCAGCTCGTCTTCCCTCACTCAACATGCCACCAAAACGCCCTCCAACCAGCCCTGCAATGTCGCCTAGCATTGCTAAGAAGACCAGAAAGTCTCTTACTCTCGAAGTGAAGCTGGATATTATTCACAGACACGAGAGGCAAGAAAACTAATAGCATTGCTCGCCACCATCTTGACTCCATCTACTGTCTCTACTATTTTCAAGTCAGCAGACTCTATTAAGAAGGCTGGTGAGACCGTATCTTCCTTGCAAGCTAAAAAGAACTACCTGAACTCATGACTCTGCAATGGATAAAATGGAAAGCCTTGTGGAAATGTACATAACGGTACAATGATGTGCCCATTGTTTACATTCCACAGGTTGCCAGCTAGCATCTTTCCTGCTCCACTCTCCCTTCCTTCACAAATTTAAGATCATCAACATTATAAAGTAACGCACATACATACATTAGTGTACATTATAATGACTTAGTCTTAAATTAAACTGCTTAAGGTGGCCATGGTACCGAAAAATCTGAAAAATATTGAAAATCCCCAAAACACCACCAAAGCATCCCCGAACATATGGCAACATAGTGGAGTATTTTGGGGAAATACACTAAAATACATGGGGTATTTAAACTTTAAAGGACCCCTGGCACGCGCACCATAGCCCAGGGCTTCCCCCACCCCATTCGCTGTACCATAAATTATGATAATAAGCATGGAAAAAGCCACGAAAAGTGGTTTCTTTGGTAAGGAAAGGTGGGCGCTGGCAACTCAGTACTATGGCTTACACAGGAACACACCCTCTCCCCTTCCTTCACAGTGTCCATGTGACTGCGATGGGAGGAGGATGTATTGAGTATCTCGCCCGTTGTTTCATGCCTTGCAAGCCACAATCCAGCCTATTTTACCTGCCTTTTTTGCCTTACAATGTTTAAACAAATGGTGCAAGGGGAAATTACAAGTTGTACAGACCATGCATGGATGGGAGACACCCTCGCCTTCGAGCGACTAATACCTACAGTCATTGTAGGGGCGGCCAGGTGCCATATGAGTCTTACAGAATATTCTAAACATGCCTAAAAAACATATATGATGTACATGGTGGTGTATGAACACGAAATATCCAACCCAAATAAATGTATAGGGTCATAGAGAAAGAAAATGACATCTCTGGAGTTTTTTGCCTTTTTCTCAATTTCACTTTATCATTCAAATCGTATCTTCTCCCACATTTCTCACCGGATTTTTTATTTTGAGGTATCATTTTGAAGCTCAATAAAGCTGCTACATTTCCATCTCATAAAATTTGGAAAAAAAATTTATGTGCCACAATGTAATTTTATACAAAAAAAAAAAATAAATAAATAAATAAATATAAAAAAATTCATAATGGACATCAAAATAAAAAATTCAAAATTCTATGAGATGGAAAGTTTTGTTACACCACATACTTCATTATATGTACCAGCAAAATTGAAATCTGCCCTCCAGTGACAAAGTTTATAGGGAAAATGTTCTTTTCAAAAAATTTATTTTTTATTTTTCATGCAGTCATTTATGGTTCGATTAGCTTGTAACTACTAAACTAACATCGTGTAATAGTCATTTTTCAGTGAAAAAAAATAATTACCCATGTACCCCTTTATTTTCAATTTTTTGAAAACCCAACCGGACAGTCCCCTTAAATGTTTACTTTCATAATTTTTACTTTCATTAAACCTTTTACTGTACTATGATGCACTCTCACCTTGTTTATTCTCAATGGAACTTCAAGTCAGGGGTCAAACTTGTTATAATTGGTTCGCTTAACAAAAATTCACGTAACGAACATTTTTTTAGGAATGTAACCTGTTTGTTAAGCGGGGGTTGCCTGTACTTATACTTTTCACTTCTACTTAACTGCAAATCAGGAAGCTGAACTAAATGACATACCTAGTGGGCATGTCAACATTGATGATGAGGACAAGCAGGAGGGTGTGTGTGGCATCCAGGGTCTCCACCAGGGGTGTGTGGATCTCCCTCAGCCCCTCCTGCAGGTCAGGCCGTCCCCCAAGACCACCACCCTGATGAAAGACCATGAATAATTGAATCTGTGCCTACTATGTGAACATGAATTAACCAAATCTGCTGGCCAGAATATGAGTAGGTGCAAGAATTTTAGTATAAGGAATGATCTTACTGAAACACATTTAAATAACTTTCAGAGAACAATGCAACAGACATTATTCCCATAACCTCCAACTCAGGGGTTCTCAACCTTTTTTCTCGTAAGAGCCCTCTGAGTTATAAGACTATCTATTCGAACCCCCAGTAATTTGACACTGAAGAGAATATTAATTTAGTGACTGACACTAACTCAATATGTAATGGTATACTGCAAATGATATTATTAGATCAGCCACCTAAGTATCCCTAGAAATATTCTTCTGAACCCGTGGGGGGTGTTTACAAACCCCAGGTTGAGAACCCCTGCTCTAACTGTAGCCTTTACATACAGACAGATGACAATTTACAGCCATCACTTCAGCTGCAACTTATCCAACCATCCCAACACAAATTAAGTAGTGAACCTGTCACCACCACCAACCTGGGCCAGCTGCACCAGGCTCTTAAAGGTGGCCGGCGATGGAGATCTTCCGGTGCTGCTGTAGTAGACCAGCAAAGTGGCCAGAATTTCCTGCAGCTCGGCCAGGTGGTGGGCCAGACGGGTGGATGGGCCAGGGATTGGACCATCTGGGGGCATACTGGAGGCTGCCACACAGGTGCTGCCATTACTGCCATTGTTGTTGTTGATCACCTGCTGCAAAAGGCAGTTCTCCAACGTGCCACCCTTATCAAGCACATCACGCATGAAGTCACTGAACAGATTCTGGAAAAATTACTTTGTGAATGAGTGAATGCTGCCTTGAGGAATCAGAAGAGAAGGAAGAGAGAGAGAGGAAGACAAAAATGATAATGAAAAGGAAAAGGAAGAAGAGAAGAAGGAAGAGGGATAGATGCAAGTGAGAAAATTAATACAAAACAGCCAACATTCAATAAAGATCAAGAATAAATCAAAGTGATAAACAATACCAAAATGATAAGATACTAAACTTCTGACTTCATCAATTATGTCAAATAAAATTCTAACACTACAAATACAATATAAGGCAAGGGAAAGAAATGGCCCTGTAAAAGACCATGTGACAACCTGGTATGGGTGTTGTGGATTGGCAGTGTTGGCTACAATGTGTCTCAGACAGCGGAGGAGGTGGAGGCGGTCCCCGAGGTAGAAGCGGAGGAGGTGTGCCCTGAAAGACTCCTCATCGCGCTGGCTGGTGAGGAGGTCAGCTAGGGAAGAGTCTGCCTTGGTGTACTCATTCACCAGGAAGAACTGAAACACCTCCCAGCTGTGACCTGCAGACAAGTCCTGTGAAAAAGGAAATATATATGCATTTTCAAAAATTGGCTTTCATACATCCTGTCTTCTTCCAAAAAATAAGATGCATAAAAAGTACAAAACACAAGCAGATACAGAGATAATACACATCAAATACAAATAAAAGATAAAGAAATAGAAATACATAATAACAAATGAAATATAACAAATGTAAATAAAAGATAAAGAAGTACACAACCTATGGGAAAAAACACCAGTAATTCTCATCCACCTTTATGGCTGTCACCTTGCCACTCACTCCCACTCACCAGAAGGTCAGACAACTTCTTGACAAAATTCTTCTCCTTCTCCGTGACCTTGGCAGTCTTGGCCCAGCGGTCGAAGTGGTCTCCCGACGGCTTGGCATATGCCCTCAGGCCAGCACGCAGATGTGGAGCAGCCTGCTGCAGCTCATCCCCCACCACCTCATCGGACGGCAACACATACGTCCCGCAGATAACGCCCCATAATGCCTTGCCGCTGAAATTGTTGTTAGAGAGAGTTCATTATCATTATCTTAAGAAGGCACAGATTATGATGAAATATGATGGACACAACAGACTGTCTGTGATAGCAAGGAACAGGAGAAATACACATGCTATCCAGTCTGTAAGGGGAAAATCATGAAATTAATTAAAATGATAAGGAAATCAAGCGACAAGAGGGATGTGATATGGTTTAGAACAGCCATGGTACAGTGGAACCATGCACACTGTGGAGCCCAAGTGATCTCCAAGTGCACGGGTCCAAATCCTAGCCATGATCCAAGAGTGAAGGGCTTCCACTCAGGGTATCGGTTCCCAAACGGGTTGGCTTTCAGATACAAGATATCCTTTAGCCTGCAAATTCCTGTAAAAAGCCCACACTGTTTAAAAGAAAAAGTTGATATGATATTTCTTAGAGTTAGTTATGATAATGGGTTCTGAGTTTAATAAACCAATGTTTAAAAATGAAAAATTGACTTGTTTGTGTTAAGTCAGCAGGAAGCTTCAATAATATAGAGATAACCTTAGCCTCTTCTTCCGTTGCAAGTCAGATAGAATTACGGTTGCAAAATATCATCCAATATATACATATGAATTTCTGGAAACTTGTTAAAGCAATTGAACATGAAGTAGAAGGTTGGTAAATGTTAAGCCCAGCTATTTTGGTTGTCATGGTGGTTTCCATATTCTTGTTTTTGATCTTGCTGTTGGCATCCTTACCCAACTAAACCTTATCTAGTTAGGTTAAATTTAGTTGGCTAAACATTTTTGTGGTAAGAAGTAACTTTTGACTATAATTTAGCTTTCCCCACCAGAAAATCCTACTTTCCCACCAAGTCCCCAAGTTTGTCGGGGGATAGACGCTTGGTGACATTTTACCGAAACTTTATATGATCATATTACATGTAGCTATACAATGAGTTTTGTGAAGGTTTGATGGAACATAGTGAAGGTTTGATGGAACATAGTCGAAAAGTAAGGAGCCTGAGTTGTACTGGATCATTACCGGAGAATATTAAAATACTATTGGCAGTTTCATCCGAGGAGGTTAGGTTAGATTTAATAAGATTTATCATTTTCAGTACTTCAAAGCTGATCCTTTCATGAAGAAGGTTACGACTTGAATGAAAAAGGAAAATTAAATTCCCATAAATAAATAATGTCTGGATATCTCAATAACAAATTCTAGAAATAGTCCTGTCACACGTTCCAACATAAACATTACACATTTCTCTTGTACCTCAACTCACTCATGCTTTCTTACCTGACGAGGCACACGTCCTCCATCCCGGCGAAGGGCGGCACACGCAAACTTCGTGCTTGTCCTCGTATTAGCGGAGATATTGGCGATAATATTTGAAAATTGTGTCCCTCAGATGTGGGCTTAACGGGGTGGCGCGGGTTGGTTCAGCTGGTGGTGGTCGTCGGGTAGAATTGCCTTTTCAACGGCTCTTCCCTTTTCCTATTGTTTGTCTTCTTTTCTTCTTAATTTTCAAGTTCTTTTCTTCTCTTCTTTCTGATTTTCCAAAACCTTAATATCATTTCTCTGTTTTTCTTCTTTCGTCCTTTAATAGCAAATGTTAAATAAGTTTTTTTTTTTAATCTTTTTCTGTAAATATGAACGTTGGAAATTTATGTCTAGTGTTTTCGTTCATGTCTGCTGGACACCAAAGCATGAAGTGTTTCAGATCTTTTTATTTCCAAATCACATAATACATTTCATATTTCCTCCTTGATCTGTCTTGTAGTTGCAGTCTATTTGCTTTCGCTTTATAATCTCTGAAGCATGGCTTGTTGTCATATAGTCCTTCTTCCATAATATCTTATTGTCCCCATTTCCAACATATTTTCAAACTTTTCTTTTCCTTTATCTTTTTTGACTAGGTATCATAATAGTGATGACAACTCCGATCGGCCTCGTCTGTATGGCTAATATTTTTTTCTTTATCTTTTTTTTTTTTTTGCGTCTTCTTCCTTTCAATTTATATTTCTTATTTTTGTGCTTATTCTTATCAATTTCTTTCTATCTTTTTATTTCTAACCTCCTCATCTATGTATATATTACTTTTGCCATGCATAGGCATTGGGAGCAGTCGGCAGTTTGTACTCTGGGATTTTTCCAAAGATTATAATTATTACTATTTTTTAAGTAAGATGGAGAACTACCAAGGGCAAACAATTAATATTAGAAAAAAAAGCCCACTTAAATTGTAGTTTCCATAAAAGTATCACAAAAATTAGTCAAAATTCAGGGACAAATGTCTTGACACCTCTCTTAAAAGAAGTTAAATCGGAGGAAGATGGAAATACAGAGACAGGCTCTTGTTTCAGTAACAGTTTTTTAAGGGTAGTTTCATGATTCCATTAACAAATTGACATGATTTCTACCTTATTAATAGCAAAAACCCAGCTATCAATGAATTTTATAATCTCTCTCTGGACTTTGAAAAATAGTGGCTTCATAACATAGTTTCAAAAGAAACTTGTTTGTCATACTTTTTAAGGATAATTTGATGGTTCTATTGACAGATTGACATGATATCTAATTTTTCAATAGTACAAAAACTCTTAAGAACAAGGTTTCTCATCTTTGTGGACTTTGATAAAGTATGGTTACCTCACGTATACTTTTAAAAGATTTTTGTTTCAGTTAGACGGGATTTTAAGGGTAGTTAATAGTTGTATTGACAATTTGATGCGATTATTACTTTATATATAGGAAAAACACTCATATGAACCAAGCTCTTCATACCTTTAAACTTTGAAAATATTGACATGCATTTTTAAGGGAAGTTTGATGGTTCTATTTACAGGTTATATTGTTATCTACCATTCGAAAAGCAAAAACACTCTTACGAAGAAAGTTCTTCTTAACTGTAGTATTTGAAAAATATTGACCACATAGTTGTATTTTTTAAAGACTCTTGTTTCAGTAACACAGTTTTTTAAGGGTAGTTTCATGATTCCATTGACAGATTAACATTATTTCTACCTTATTGATAGGAAAAACCCTGCTATGGATCTCTATTGGCTGGGCTGTGGTCACGTGACCATTGCAGGGCTGGAGTCACGTGACCATCCCGGTGACCCTTGGAGTACAAAAACCCCTCCCCGGGGGTTTCCATTTCTTTTTCTTTTTCAGACGGGAACTATGCCCAGAACTGAAGAGATGTCATTCTTGTGCTCTGCAGCTGTGGCGGCCTTACCCCAGCTCGGGGTGCGCCGCGCCCTGCTCAGCACTGGGCGCCGCTGGTGCTTGGCGAGGGGGCACCATGTGGCAGTGTTCACGTTCCCGTCTGACGGGTGGCGGCGGGCGGCGTCAGGGGAGTGGCACAATGTCACGGGGCACCAGAGACTGGACCTCAAGGGTCTGGCGAGGCTGCCTCCCCAGGCGCCCCTCAAGGTGCGGGCCTGGACGAGCCGCGGCGTGAGGAAGACCACGCAGGGCACGCTGGCAGACCTGCTGGCCGCCCTGCAGGCCGGACCCGCCCATCTCACGCTGCGGCTCCTCTCCAGCAGCGAGGGCGTGCACCTGAGTTGTGGGGTGCAGGAGCCAGACCCGGCACTGCACGCACCCAGCGAGGCTCCACTCTGCCCGAGCCCTCCTCCTGGCGCGGTGAGCTGGGCTCTGGGCGGAGAACTGCACTGTCCGAGGCCCGCGCGCGGCGTGGTGAGCAAGGCTCTGGGCAGGGCATTGTCCTGCTCGAGCGATGCTCTTGCCGGTACGGGCACGGGTCCCGGAGCGGGCAGCACGGGGCCTCTCCTGGAGGACAAGCCCCTGGAGGACGTGTCTGTAATGGACGTGCCTCAGGAGGACATGCCTCTGGGAGCAGAAGGTGAAGCGCCCTTTTCAGGCCTTGACACTGCCTTCCCTGCCGCCCCCGCCACTGAGGCACAGGTGCCGCCAGGCTTCCTGCCGGGAGGCGTGGTGCCACTGAGGGCCAAAGAAAGGCCCACGGGGCAGTGCCGCCCCAAAGGGCCCCGAAGGAAATGGAACCTGAAGGGGTCCTCCCTCATAGTGCTGTGGGCGTGGGTTATGGTGCTGCTGCTGGCGTGGCACGAGTCCCTGCAGGGCAGGGCGAGAGCCTGGACACGGGCTACCATGCAGACCGCGCTGCGCCTGGTGGCAGTCCTCCCACTGGTCTGCTGGATGTGGCGGCGCATTTGGCAGGAGTTGGAGGCCCGGGAAGGCGACATTGACTTCCTGGGCCGCAGCATCCCTTCTTGAGGGAGGAGGAGATGCGCTCCCTGGACGGCGGCTCTTTCCTGGGCAGCGGCGGCAACGACAGCGCGCGGCTCTTGCAGTGGGGCGGCGCGCCCGTGGTAAGGAAGGAGTTCCACCACGACGGAGAACTGCTGTTCATGATGCGGGAGGCGCGGCTCATGCTGGAGCTGTGCGGGACCGCGGGCGTGCCGCGCCCCCTGGCCCTGGGCTTCCAGCCCCTCACCGTCATCCAGGAGTTTGTCGGCGAGCCGTACGACAAGTTCCTGATGCAGTGCTCCGTGCAGGGCGTGCTGCGCTCCCTGGACCAGCTGTGCCGCCGCCTGGGGGAGGTGCACGCCCAGGGCGTGGTGCACAATGACCTGAAGGTTGACAACATCACAGTCTCGGGCAGCGTGCACCGCCCCGTGCTGCACGTCATCGACCTGGGGTGGGCGTGCTGCACGGGGCGTGTCGCCGGGAACTTTAGCTTAGAGACGGGCGAGGAGGACGACTTCCCCAGGGAAGGGTTAGGCGCTGAGTGCCACTGGATGGCGCCGGAGGTGAGGGAGCGGCGGTCCGTGTTTGCCTCAGGGGACGTGTTCAGCCTGGGCCTCATGCTGCAGCAGATAGCAGATTCCTGCATCCAGCCCTGGCTGGCGGTGCCACTGTGGCGGCTGGGAAAGCGCTGCGCCCGTGAGGAGCCTAGCTGCCGCCCCTGCCTCCCCAAGGTGACGCGGGCCCTGGCGGCGCTGCGGCGAGGACTGCTGTGGCACCAGCTCCAGGAGCCCTTCCTCCTGATGGTGCGGCAGTGAGGCACATGTACAGTGCCGCGGCACACACCGTCTCACTGCCTGGGTGGCGCGGGCTGCTCTCCTCACCCTCCCGCCTCCCTGGGCCACACACCCTGGCGCCGCCGCCTCCTCCTCCTCCTCCTCCTCCTCCTTCTTTTCCTCCTCCTTCTCATCTCCTCTTCCTCCTCCTCCTCTTCCTTCTCCTCCTCCTCCTCCTCCTCCTCAAATCCTATTCCTCCTCCGCATCTCCTCCTCCTCCTCCTCCTCCTCTTCTTCTTCATCATTTCCTCCTCCTCCTGGCGGAGTGGTGTATGGAGTGGTGGTGGTGGTGGTGGTGGTGGTGGTGGTGGTGGTGGTGGTGGTGGTGGTGGTGGTGGCGGCGGTGGTGGTGGTGGTGGTGTTGCGAGTGATGGTGATGGTGGTGGTGGTGGTGGTGAAGGGTGGCAGGAATGGTGGAAGCTGAGGTTTAATTTCTGTCCTTATCTCCACCTTTTCCTCCTCCTGCTCCTCCTCCTCCTCCTCTCTCCTGGTGGTACTCCTGCTCCTCCTCCTCCTTCTCCTCCTCCTCATCCTCTTCGTTGTCATCGTCGTCGTCGTCGTCGTCCTCCTCCTGAACTTCACAACGGCAGGAAATACAGTGTGACTTCAGCAAACAGAGGTGGTGGCCTAGTGGATAAGTTGGTGAGCGTGGCATCGGGCAGACGTCCACGCGTAGGTTGAATCCCACCACACACCACCTTGATACTTTGCCATTTGTCGAATGGTTTAAGTTACCTACATGTCACCAAGATACCCAGGTTCTACGTGGTTACACCAAAGATGCGCTTGGGTGGTGATATGGGCCCTAATATGGGTACCACTATAAATAAAATTGCCTGAGCCACTAATGGGCGGAAGCTGAACAGCGCTTCCCATAATCTTCAAGCAAATCTACAACCGCTATGGGCCAGGACATGAAAAAGAAAAAAGGAACTAACATGCGGGGCAGAAAATGGTAGATAAATTTGAATATAGAAAAGTGGAAAATCCTTCACATCTCCACCTCACAACGGCAGCAACTAAAGAGTGACCTCAGCCAACTAACATGCCGGGCACAAAATGCCACATGGGATTCAATACAGAAAAGTGCAAACTCCTTCACATTTCCTCCTCCTCCTCCACCTCCGTCTCCTCCTCCTCCTCCTCCTCCTCCTCCTCCTCCTCCTCCTCCTCCTCCTCCTCCTCCTCCTCCCCCCATTCACCTCACAACACCAGAAACTACAGTGTGACCTCAGCCTACTAACCTGCTTGGCAGAAAATGGCAGATGGAATTCAACATGGAAAAGTTGGAGCAAAATACGTGATGAACACAGTGCCCATGGCCAGTGCTGAAAGTGAAAATGATGTTGGTGTTGTGGTGTCCAAAGATGTGAAGCCGAGTCAACACTCCACAGGAACACTGAAGATGGCAAACAAATTAGTAGGGTTCATTGGAACAAGCTTTCAATATTAATCTGGAAAGGTTATACTTGCTCTGTATAACTCACTGGTGCGTCCTCAGCTTGAACACTGTGTGCAGTTCTGGTTACCACACTACAGAGACACTGAAAAACTGGAAAAGATCAAGCGTAGAGTGACTTCAATAATTCCAAGACTGAGAAATGAGCCGCATGATGAACGAGTGGAAGCATTCAATGTATTCAGCTTAACGAAGCGCAGAATAAGAGGAGACCTAAGTGAAGGTTTTGAAAAACTTAAAGGAGAAAACAACCTTGACGCTAATAAGTATTTTGTCGCTGATTATTCAGCATGGCCATTGGAAAAGCACTTTTGATGCTATCATTTGAAATAGTTTCTCTCTCTCTCTCTCTCTCTCTCTCTCTCTCTCTCTCTCTCTCTCTCTCTCACGCGTTTTTTTAAGGAAGCTTAATTGTTGTATTTACAGATTATATTGATATCTATCTTATGAAAAGCAAAAACACTCCTACAAACAAAGTTTCTCATAACTGTAGAATTTGAAAAAAATATTGGCCACATAAGTTGTATTTCTACAAGAATCTTATTTCGGTAACAGTTTTTAAGGGTACTTTCATGGTTCCATTGACAGACTAACATGATCCTTACCTTATTAATAGCAAAAACCCTGCTATGGATAAATTTTATCATCTCTCTGGAAATAACTGTTATTTATACTCGTTGGGCAGAATGATTGAAGCCGTGAAGGAATTCCTGGAGAAAATGTGGCGTGCTAGACGTATGAATCAATAAGGTGAATTTTGGTGATTGTTTCCTGTCTGTCGTTTTTCTCTTTTTCCTTACAGGGGTGGCCGTTACAAAGGCCTGACTCAGGAGCGATACCGAGCTACCTGTAGCATCAAGATAGAGCTAGGGCACAGTGCATGGATGTGAATGCAAGGAGTTACAGGTGGTCTGAGTCCCGCAGCAAAGTGTGCCAGATGTGTGACTCGGGAGAGGACGAGACGGTGGAGCATGTGATGCTGGAGTGTGTGAAGTATGCCAGAGACAGGTATGAGATGATGCAAGTGGTGTTGATTGAGTTAGGGCATAATAGGAACGAAAGAGTGGAGAAGACGGGGAGGGAGTGGATGGTGGTGCTGCTGGGACTGAGTAGAGAATAGGGATGGCAGCTGGGAGTGAGTAGAGATTTAGGAGATGGTTTACAGTTTTGGTCCGAGTAGTACTCGGTTTACTCGGTTTATGGATTTGAGTGAGTACTACTCGGTTTACTCGGTTTTCATAATTCAATTACATGTTCAATTTATGCGTTGAAAATGTAATACAGGCCTTCAAACTAAAGAGTAAAGATTTTTTTTGGTATTTTGTTGGGGAAGAAGGCGGTGCATGCCGCACAACCACCCAGACATTAATGGAATAGTCCAATTCCTAAGAACAAGCCTAACAGTGCCAACAGTCCAACACACGGGCTTGGGTGAAGGAAAGAGAGACCTGTACGAGTACACGACGAGTAGGCTTACTCAGTCAGTTAGACGTTAATGGTACTGACACCTTACCGGGACGGGAGACACCTTACCGGGACGGGAGCGCGGGGCGCGAGCCAAGCGGCCTGAAACTGAAGAAAGAGTGGTATCACTGAGTCAGTTATCAATGAGTATTGACCATTGACCACAATTATTTTGTTTTTATTATCATGAGTACATGCATGCATACATACATACATACGTACTACATACACAAGAAGATGATCAATATGATGAAAATTTGGTAATGCATTATATATATATCAGAGACAGACAGACATAAAATGATGAAGCACTATGCCACGGTTGATGAAAAATAACGGCACTAACTACCCCTAACGGTCTCAGCCGTCAAGGACGAATGACCAAATCTATAGGGATGCTGACAGTTGACTTGACACCTTCCTCACACAACTGAGAGGACCCGCGTTCGATTCTTAAGCGGGATGAGATAATTTGGGCTTGTCTGTAATATTCGTACACTTAATCCTATGTGTAGTAGTAGTAGTAGTAGTAGTAGTAGTAGTAGTAGTAGTAGTAGTAATAGCAGTAGAAATAGTAGTAATAGCAGTAGTAGTAGTAGTAGTAGTAATAACAGTAGTAGTAGTAGTGGTAATAGCAGTAGTAGTAGTAGTAGTAGTAGTAGTAGTAGTAGTAGTAGTAGTAGTAGTAGTAGTAGTAGTAGTAGTAGTAGTAGCAGCAGCAGCAGCAGCAGCAGCAGCAGTAGTAGTAGTAATAGAAGTAGCAGTAATAGTAGTAGTAGTAGAAGTAGAAATGCAATGGTAAAATGCCGGCCAACTGCAGTGTTACTGCACCGCCAGACGCCAGTCCGCCAGACCGCCACCCGTCCCGGCCACCTATCCGCCGTGTGGTGCCGACACATTATTCATTTTTAGCGGTAGGAAGCAGCAGAGTCCCGGCACAGACGCTAGACGGTACAAGCGTCAAGCGGTACCGGAAATGATGCCGGCACATTCAGTTGTAGCAGTACAGATGCGTCTCGCCGAGCTACCGAGACCACGCCGACGCGCCAGGGCAGCCAGTTGGTGCCAGTGTGGAGCGGTACCGAGAGTGAGAATGACTCAATGTTACCGTCTTACCCATCACTGCTTGCCTTGAGCCACCTCCATGCTGTATACAATTTGCTCAGTACCGTTTCGGCTATTTACTAGTACGGAAAATTTTAACCGGTACAGTACCGTTAAAGCTGGTACCGGTATTACCTGTACTGGTAGCGGAACTTGCCCACCAGTCCGTGAGCCGCGCTGCACTTGGCAGGACAAGGCGCTGGCCGTGAGGGACAGTGAGTGGTGGAGATGAAGATACCGATAATAGTGATATCTAGCCTCTCAGTAATCAGAGGTTAACTATTTAAACATGGTTGAGGACAAAAAGTGGACAGTGGAGTGTGGGTGCCTGCTAGTGACACGGACAGCCGCCGCCGAGCAGTCTTTGGTTAACGTAAGTAATATATTGGTGTAACTCATCATTTCACGGTGGTGCCATGTCATAACCTAACGTTGGTAACCTCCAGGACAACATATCAGTGAACTAACACCTGCACATACTTATAAAAAACCAAATAATTAAAATCTTGAAAACGTAAACAAACCGATCCCCCTGACCCGCCGCCTCTCTCTCAGCCATTATCTGCCTCATCTCTCACTCATTACAGGCCAGACAGGTCACAAAGTGGACCCATAGGCCTAATCTTTCATGTCAGTTGTTGAGATATATCCGCAATTACCCGATTTGTGTGCTATGGAGGCTCAGGGAGAAGAAGCGGGCCTACCCATGACGTCACGAGCCCCAGGCTGTGACGTCATCACCAGCTCCCGCCCAAAATGCCGGTCCCAGATGCTCGACTTCCACTATTATTTATATTTGTCTCAGTTAATTTATTTCGAGTCACAAGTGCCTTTTAAGGGTTTCTAATGATAGTTCGCAGTGTTTTACGTGTCTTCCATGCTTGAGTTGAGTGAAGTACGGTGATGTAGAGGGTGTTTATGACTTGAATGGGAGGGCCAAAATACGCTAAAATTTTTACCTCCGCTATCTGTGATTTTTTATTTGAGGTTGTAGCGAAGTGTTTGTGTTTTCAAAAGATGGTTTATCATGAGAAAAGTGTGCAAGGCTCCTGAGAAGTTAAAGATGTGGACTTTAAGAATGATATCTAGTCCTGATAATATTGTAAACAACGTCATTTTTTAAATATTATTTTTTCTAATAGGGCGAGTTGCCAGGTTTTGATATATCGAAATGATAGTCATAATTTTTGAAAAACGTTATCGATTCAGTTGAATGAAATTGGTGGGCTTTGAAATTGTATTTAAGCAAGTCGAAGTTCTAATACTTTATTTAGTATATTTTTTAGCTATTTTTATTATTCCTTTTCTCGGCAATGTTTTTTGTATTTTAGAAGTTAGTTTCGATTGATAACGAGTCGGAATTTTTATAACATTCGTGTCCAGCTGGCTTTTTGGGAATCCTCATTTTAAAAATGATTTGCGTAACGAATATATGTGACGTCATCAAGGGAGGGCCGACCCCCGGCTGGACCCAGGCCGATACCTGGCTCCAGGTATCGGTGGGTGGTGGGTGTGTGTGTGTGTGTGTGTGTGTGTGTGTGTGTGTGTGTGTGTGTGTGTGTGTGTGTGTGTGTGTTGCCTTTATCTTTCGTTATGAGGGAGCCCACTAGCTGGAACCAATGACACCCAGCTCCCAGCTGGAGGGTGTTTGAGGGGAGTGTGTGTGTGTGTGTGTGTGTCCTTTTCTTTCATGGTACTTAGCGTGTGTGTGTGTGTGTGTGTGTGTGTGTGTGTGTGTGTGTGTGTGTGTGTGTGTGTGTGTGTGTGTGATTCACTTTGGTCGTCCGATAGTCACCCAGCCAGCCTTCCCCATTACGGAACAAGCTCAGAGCACATAGACAGATCTTCGGATCGGACTCAGACTGTGTGTGTGTGTGTGTAATTCACTGTTTGATCTGCTGCAGTCTATGACGAGACAGCCAGACGTTACCCTACGGAACGAGCTCAGAGCTCATTATTTCCGATCTTGGGATAGGTCTGAGACCAGGCACACACCACACACCGGGACAACAAGGTCACAACTCCTACTCACTGCTAGGTGAACAGTGGCTACACGTGAAAGGAGACACACCCAACTCCCCCCACCCGGCCGGGGAAACGAACCCCTGTCATCTGGCTTGTGAAGCCAGCCCTCTAATCACTGAGCTACCGGGCCGGGTGTGTGTGTGTGTGTGTGTGTGTGTGTGTGTGTGTGTGTGTGTCGTTATTTCACCGTTCTGTTTACGTTTCATCTCTGGCGTCCCTCTTTATTATCCTAGTCTGTCAACACAAACTGCAAGTAATAGCGTATAGCGAAATGTGTCCTATTCTTAGCGCTTATCGATATGTAGGAAACACATAGCCCGGAGCAAAGCAAGGTGCCTCTATCGCCTCGCCCCGCCCGCTGTGTTAACCCCTGCAGTAACATGACGTGTTTGATACTAGTTAACCCCAATGAATAAGTATATGCAAGTAACTGTGTGTGCTTGAGATCTTACTGAAAACAATGCCTACACATCAAATTGTTTTCACCTATTACATATTTCCACTTGTATCGCTGCAAGTGAATCTCTCTCTCTCTCTCTCTCTCTCTCTCTCTCTCTCTCTCTCTCTCTCTCTCTCTCTCATCAATGGGGAGATTGGAAGGAAAGTGAAGGCGCGAAAAGGAGGCAACTCTATCGGTCGAAGTGGAATAAAACAGGGTCAAGTAATATGACATGACCTTTAGGAAAGGGAGATGGAGAGAGAGAGAGAGAGAGAGAGAGAGAGAGAGAGAGAGAGAGAGAGAGAGAGAGAGAGAGAGAGAAAGGAATGAGAGGGAAGTGGATGGAGGAGGGGTAAGGAGTTAAAGGAAGAAGAGGAGGAGGAGGAGTAAGGAGGTAGAGGCAAGGAGGGTGGAGACCCGTGACGCTGAGCCCCGCTATGATAAGCTTCTGGCATTCTATATCCATTATACTATTATTTTTCTCTATTTTAGTTATATCAAGAAAGAAATTATCTGCTAATGTCAACTATAAGTGCATGCACATAATTCACATTCTCATATTATAATAACATTGACAGTCAAGTGAAACATGGTCTCATGATATACGGCCTACCTTGTACTGAAGAAGTTAAAAACATCAGTCTAACTACACCAAGAGATTAGTTTTCTTACACGATTCTCTCCCTTACGTTAAGTTAGGTTAGTGAAAAGTAATCATTTCGTACTCGGTTTACTCGGTTTCACAGTGTAATCAATACCGAAATACTCGGTTTGCAGAAAGTACTCGGTTCGCCCATCACTAGTAGAGAAACGAATGAAAGGATGATTGTCAGATTGAGGTGGTGAAGGAGTTTCTGGAGAGAATGTGGCGTGCCAGATGTACGGACGATTAGAGCAAAGAACCCTTTTCTTTTTTCTTCTTTTTTTTCCTTTTTTTCTGTGTGCCTTTTTTTTTTTCGTAGTCTACAGGAGCTGCCGATCCAAAGGCCTGGAGCGATCCCGAGTCGCCTGTAGTATCAAGATCATCAAGATCAAGATCAAGACCCTCGCACCCCTCAAGAAGTGGTGAAGTGTGTGAGTTTGTTGTTCCTGTGACAGTGCAGTATAAATGATCAGCCCCGTACTGTCACTGTCACTTGTCAATGTGTCACTGTCCCTCATGTGTGAGTGTGTCAGGCAAGGGAATGCCACGCCACCTTTACTTTGTTAGAGGTGGTATTAGGTAATGAGGTTGGGTTTCTATACCACTTAACCCTTTCAGTACTAAGACACATTTTTATCATGAGGTTTGGGTACGATTCGATGATTTTATTTACATGAGGAAGGGTTTATGGAGGTCAGAGGATATTGGCCAGTCTTCGCTATTTTAGTCCCTTCAATATGTGGATGCATTTTTACTTTGAGATTTAATTTAGGGATGGTAAGGAAACCGGTGTAGGTGCAGGAGTGGTTCATACCTTGACATACTGTGGCTGGAGAGTGTATGTCTGCAGAGTAGTGGTGCAGTTGCCAAGGGTCCTATTCTGGTGCCTAAGGGTGCATTTATACCAAGCGAATAAAATCAATTCAATTTATGAAGAATCAACACGATTCATGAACATGGAGGGATGGAGGGAAGCATGGAGGAGGACAACACTCAGAATCAGAATACTAATGTGAGTGTGTGGGACAGTGTGTGTGTGTGTGTGTGTGTGTGTGTGAGGGTTTTAGAGAGTGTGTGAGGGTGTCAGGGAATGTGAGAGTCATTTAGAAGGATGTTAGAAAGTGTGGGAGTGTGTAAGGGTGTCAGTGAATGTGTGAGAGTGTGGAAGCATGTCAGGGAACTTGTGTATGAGAGTATGAGATGTAAGAAGAGTGTGAGAGAGCATAAGATAGTTTAAGAGAGTGTAAAAAGTGTGGAAAAGTGTCTTCAGAGTGTGAAAGTGTATATGAGTGTGAGAGTGTAAAAGAGTGTGTAAGTATGTAAAAAGAAAGACTTACTCTACTGCAAAGCCACCACCACCACCACCACTAATTCTTTCATGTTTTGGCACCACCTGTTCTTTGCCACAGCGCTGGGTGGTGAGCTGTGCTACTCTGTGCTCTTCTGCTTCTGGGATGGAGACGGTGCTGCGGAGGGTCATCATGATCTGGATGGCCACAATGTACACAGGTCAGCTCACCATGGAGTTTGTTGGAAGGTCAGGTTAGTTCAGGTTAGGTTAGGGTGTGAAGCAGAGGTCAGAATTGTGTTTTAGAGCCATTATTTGGTTTGGGAAGGTCAGGTTAAGTTAGGATGGAAAGCAGAGGTCAGAATTGTGTTTTAGAGCCATTGTTTGGTTTGGGAAGGTCAGGTTAAGTTAGGATGGAAAGCAGAGGTCAGAATTGTGTTTTAGAGCCATTGTTTGGTTTGGGAAGGTCAGGTTAAGTTAGGATGGAAAGCAGAGGTCAGAATTGTGTTTTAGAGCCATTGTTTGGTTTGGGAAGGTCATTAGGATGGAAAGCAGAGGTCAGAATTGTGTTTTAGAGCCATTGTTTGGTTTCGGAAGGTCAGGTTATGTTAGGGTGGAAAGCAGAGGTCAGAATTGAAACTTAATGTGTGTCAGGTCATGTTTGGGAAGGTGAGGTTAGGTCAGGGTTAAAGGTATAACATTAGTCAGGTCACAGAGAAGACTTTTTGGGTGTGATTTTGACATGGAAACCAAATCTAAGCTATTCTGTCTGAACTGCAGGACTTAGCCCTGTTAATGGGCCAAATATTTAGAATTAGTATCAATTGTGTAAAGTGTATCTTTAAGTACTGATGTAATACAGGATAAAGATGGTGGCCCTTTGTTATCCTATTATTTATGTTATGTTATTTTATGTTATGTTATATGTGACATAGCTCAACCTAACCTAATGTAATGTAAATACATCCTAACATATTTTAATCTAACCTAATGTATACTACCCTACCCTACCCTAACCTAAATATATCCTAACCTAACTTAACCTACCCTAACTTAACTTAACCATCAGACCAGGCACTGAAAGACTTGCTGAAGGTGCCTTGGCCGGCCTACCTGCCTGCGGTGCACCTGGACAGCAAGTGGGAGGTGAAGTATGACCTGCCCACCACACACGCCATGGTGGGACAGTCATGCCCCTCTCCATCTTCATCCTCTCTCTCTCTCAAAAGATACCAGGTGAGTGTGTCTGTCTGTGTGTGTATGTCAGGTTTTGAGACAGTTTCTCTTTTAAGAGACTAGAAATGTTGCCAATCCATCACCAGAACCATAAAAAGCACTCTTAAAAACATGAGTATCTTCAACTGCAGCCTTTGGAAAGCAGTGATGATGAGAGAGCAAAGCATTTCAGATTACAGGCCTCTCTCAATGTCACTCATTCACTCATGATATATATGACATTTCATAAGGTTTCTCTCTCTCTCTCTCTCTCTCTCTCTCTCTCTCTCTCTCTCTCTCTCTCTCTCTCTCTCTCTCTCTCTCTCTCTGATATTAATCCAGTTTTATTTATTTCAGATTGTGTTAAGATATGGAGAAACATAGACCAAGGCAACAGGAGGAAGAGGAGGAGGAGGAAGAGGTAACAGAAGATAAGAAGAGGAAGAGAAGAAAGAAGGAAAGGTAAAATAATAATAGATATTGTAATTTTATTAAGTTTTCTATTTTAAATCTCTCTCTCTCTCTCTCTCTCTCTCTCTCTCTCTCTCTCTCTCTCTCTCTCTCTCTCCCCCCTTTTTTTTTTTTTTTTTTTATTTATACCATGTGGGCTTTTCACAGGAATGTATGGGCTAAAGGGGATACTTTTTCAGGGTAGCTCCTATCTCAAAGCCCACCCACTAGGAAACCCTTGCCTTGAGTGAGGAAGCCCAACCTACACTCAGACCGTGGACAGGATTCGAACCCGTGCACTTGGAGACCCCTCGGACCCCAAAGCATGCATGGTTCCACTGTATCATGGCAGCCCCTTCCTTCCTTCCTTCCTTCCTTCCTTCCTCCTGCCATTCTTACTGTAGAATTACTATTGCTATCATTACTATCTAAGTGTGACCTGTGTGACCTCTGACCTTTGCCGCAGAACTCCCTGGACTGTGACCTCACTGTGACCCGAAAGGAAATGTTCACTCAACACTGGTTTCCTTCCTTGTGCAGGTCAGTGGTGTGGTGTATGGTATGGTGTGGTGTGGTTAGGTTAGTTCAGGTTTTGAGGGAGTTTAGATATAGTTTGGCATATTTTGAGGACATTTTGAGACAGTTTGGCATGTTTTGAAGGCATTTTAAGATAGTTTGGCATGTTTTGAGGGGTTCTTAAGATGGTTTGACTTGTTTGATGGCATTTTGAAATAGTTTGGTTTGTTTTAAGGACATTTTGAGACGGTTTGGCATGTTTTGAGGGGATTTTAAAACAGTTTCACATGTTTTGAGAGTATTTTAAGATATTTTTGCATGTTTTGAGGGCATTTTAAGATAATTTGATATGTTTTGAATATATTTTAAGATAGTTTGACATGTTTTAATGGCATTTTAGACAGTTTGGCAGGTTTTGAGGGCATTGTAAGACAGTTTAACATGTTGTGAGGGCATTTTATGATAGTTTGACATGTTTTGATGGCATTTTAGACAGTTTGGCATGTTTTGAGGACATTTTAAGACAGTTTGAGATGTTATGAGAGCATTTGAGACAGTTTTACATGTTTTGAGAGCATTTTAGGACAGTTTTACATGTTTTGATGGTATTTTAAGACAGTTTGACATGTTTTGAGGGTATTTTAAGATAGTTTGACATGTTTTGTCGGCATTTTAAGACAGTTTGGCATGATATGAGGACATTTTAATTCAATTTAACATGTTTGAGGGCATTTTAAGACAGATTGACTTGTTTTTAGGATATTTTAAGACAGTGGCATGTTTTGAGGGCATTTTATGACAGTTTTGCATATCTTGAGGGCATTTTAAGACAATTTGGGATGTTTTGAGGTCAGTGGTGTGGTGTGGTATGGTTTGGAGAGTATTTTAAGATAATTTAACTCGTTTTGAAGGCTTGACATATTTTAAGGGCATTTTAAGACAGTTTGGCATAATATGAGGACATTTTGAGGCAACTTAGCATGTTTTCAGGGGTTTTTAAGACAGTTTGGCATGTTTTTAGGATATTTTATGACAGTGGCATGTTTTGAGGGCATTTTAAGACAGTTTGGCATATTTTGAGGTCAGTGGTGTGATGTGGTATGGTATGGTTGGGTTAGGTTAGATTAGATTAGATTAGGTTAGGTTAGAATTTTTTGAGGTTAAAGTAGGTTATATTAGGTAACGTTAGGTTAGGGAGGCGGTGGCATAGTGAATAAGGTGGTAGTGGTGGGATGGGGCAGACGTTCACATGTAGGTTGGAATCCCACCATGTACAGCCTTAAAATTAAAAGACTTT
The DNA here is from genome assembly GCF_017591435.1 of Portunus trituberculatus. NCBI lineage: Eukaryota > Metazoa > Arthropoda > Malacostraca > Decapoda > Portunidae > Portunus > Portunus trituberculatus. Next base: position 7,677,941 of record NC_059281.1, read on the forward strand.
GCCATTTTTGAAGTGGTTTAAAGTTAGTTACATGTCACCGTGATACCCAGGTTTTAGGTGGATGCACCAAAGATGTGCTTGGCTGGTGATATGGGCCCTAATATGGTTACCACTATTAATAAAATTGCCTGTGCTTCTAATGGGTGGAAGCTTAACAACACTTCCTATACATACTCTTCAAGTAGAGCTACAAGGCACTATAGTCCATAACATAAAAAAAATAAATGAATAAGAAAAAAATGTTATAATTGGTTTGGTTACATTGGATTAGATTAAGCCACTTCCCAGCAGCAGGCCAGATGTATGTACTAGCAGATAAAAAACTGGCAACATATAAACTACTAACTTTGATCCATATGTCTGTAGAGAGTTTCCCAGCAATTATTTCACATTGACATCTCTATATAGACTGTGCCCCAACACTCAACAAGCAGTGGAATGTGTATTTACCTAGTTGTATTGTAGAGGGTTAGAGCAGGGCTCATAGTGTCCTGTCTCCATGTCTTCATTTATCTAATTTTTCCTTAAAGTTATGCACATTATGTGGTGTAACAACTTCATTATTCAATGCATTCCACTTTTCCACCATTCTGTGTGGAAAACTGTATTTTCCAATATCCTTCACACACTGCCTCATCCTGATCTTCTTTTCATGTTCCTTCTTCTTCTGTCAACAGCACCAGGTCTTCTTTGTCTATCTTTTCAATGCCATTGACTATCTTGTACATTGTTATTAGGTGCCCACTTTCTCTTGTGTCTTGTAAGGTTGGCAGTCCCATTTCCTTCAGTCATTCTTCATATGTTAGGTTCTTTAGTTCTGGCACCATCTTTGTAGCAATCTTTTGTATCCTTTCCAATTTTCTTATATCCTTTTTAAAGCTTGGAGACCATACCACCTCTGCATATTCCAGCCTTGGGCATATCATGCTTGTGATGATTTTTTTCATCATATCTTTGTCCATGTATTGAAATGCCACTCTTATATTAGTCAACATTTTATATGATAATCCAAATATCTTGCTTATGTGTTTTTCAGGGCTCAGATTTTCCTGTATGATCACTCCCAGATCTTTTTCCTCTTTAGTCTTTATTATTTGTTCCTCTCCCATCAAATAGTTCCATACCAGTCTTGTTTTACTCTTTCCTAATTCCATTATATGACATTTCTTGGTATTAAACTCAAATTTCCACTTCCTTCTCCACTCATAGATCTTATTTATATCTTCCTGTAACAGCAGACAGTCCTCTCTGGTTTTGATAACTCTTAGCAGCTTTGCATCATCACCAAATAAATTTATATAACTGTTTACTCCAATGTGAATGTCATTTATATAAATCTGAAACATAATGGGGACTAACATTGACCCTTGTGCCACTCTGTTAGTTACTTTACCCCAAGATGAGTAGGTATCTCTGATCACAGTTCTCATTTCCCTATCCTTCAAATAATCTCTTGTCCATTCTAGCAAAGTTCCTTGCAGTCCTCCTATGTACTCTAGTTTCCAAAGTAGTCTTTCATGAGGGACTTTATCAAAAGCCTTTTTAATATCTAAGTATACTGTGTCCACCATCCATCTCTGTTTTCCAGTCCTGCAATAACTTTCGAGTTGAATCTTAATAAGTTTGATACACATGACCTCCCTGTCCTGAACCCAAATTGTCTGTTCAATATGACTTGCTCCTCTTCTAGAAATTTAACACATTTTTCTTTGATAATTATTTTGCACAACTTCCCCAAGACACTTGTAAGTGACAGTGGTCTGTAGTTTAGTGGTTCAGTTGCCTTTCTTCCTTTAAATATCAGAATTACGTTTGCTCTCTTCCGTTCTAGTGGAACTTTTCCTTCATTTATTCCCAAAATGGATCCAGTAGTTGCTCTTTACATTCTTTTAACACCCAGCCTGATACACCATCTGGCCCCATTGATTTCTGACATCCAACTTATCCAATAATCTTCCATTATCCTCTTTGTGCACTGTGATCTCTTATAATCCTTGGCAGTGCAATGTCCTATTAGGTTCTGTGAAATCTTCTGCAGTGAACACCATTTTAAAGCTCTTATTCATTATTTCACACAATTCCTTCTCTGTTTGGTATGTCTTCCCTTCTTTAATTATTTTTTCAGTTATTTCCTTGTTCTTTGTTTTGCCACTTCTAAACTTGTAGAAAAATTTGGGTTCATCTTTGCTTTTATTCACCACATCTTTCTCAGAGTTTTTTTCTTCCTCTCTCCTTACTCTAATATAATTTTGGCATCTTTGTACTGCTGTCTGTTATAGTCATTTCTCTGTTTTATGAGTTTCTTTCACGCTTTATCTTTTGTCTTTTTAGCTTGTATGCATCTAGCATTGTACCAAGCTTGTATTTTTTTTCTTAACTATGTAAACAGGTACAAATTTTTTTACTCCTTCATTATATTTCTGTAAGAATATGTCATATTTCCCTTGTACTGTCTTTCTGTACATAATGTTTCTCCACTCAATATCAGGAAAATAGATCCTTAATTTTTCAAAATCCACTCTTGCATAATTTCATCTTTATCCTTTGTAGTCATCTCTGTAACTTATCCCATCTTCCTCCTAAATTTGCATCTCTAATGTCACATGATCACTTCTTCCCATTGGACTAAGGTATTGTATGATTGTGTGTGTGTGTGTGTGTGTGTGTGTGATCAATGGTAATGTGTGTTGGTGAATTAGTTATTGGTGGTGGGGTGGTGGTGGTGGTGGTGGTGGTGGTGGTAGTGGTGGTGGTGATGGTGGTGGAGATTGCCAATAGTGGTGGTGGTGGTTGTTATTAAGATAGCTTAGGTTAGGTTAGAAGAAAGAAGAGGAGGAGGAGGAGAATTATAGTAGTAGTAGTAGTAGTGGTAGTAGCATTAGTAATAGTAGTAGTAGTTGTAGTAGTAGTAATTCCAGATTAACATTTCTATATAGACTATGCCACAACACTCAATAAACAATGGAATGTGTGTGTGTGTGTGTGTGTGTGTGTGTGTGTGTGTGTGTGTGTGTGTGTGTGTGTGTCTGTGTGTTATATTGTGTGTGATTAGTTATACTGTGTGTCAGTCTATTGATAGGAATGTTTGGAGCTCCTCACATCCTGGACTTGTCACTTGCATGTAATTGACAACCACTTTTTAATTGATGTCCACTTTTCATCATATTTTTCCTCTACTGGTTTTATAGCTGTTAATTTTTAGGCAATGGTGCTACAGTGTGGTACAGTGTGATACAGTTCTTTCTCCTTGACATGATACACTAATAATAAAAGAAAGAAAAATGCAAAAATGTTCAATATTAGCTTATGTGTGTGTAGTGTCTTCTTGCTACATACATTGTAACCCCTTCAGTAGCATGATGCATTTCTATATTCATTCTGGTGACTATTTGGTGATTTTCTACAGCTTCACAAACTCGTGTGGAGGATTAAAGTGATGAAGACTGTGACCATTAATCTTGTGACCTTTGCAGCATTATCTAAGGCAGAGCAGCATTACAGCAATAAAGGATCACAGCATTACAGCATTGCATCATCAAAGCATTACAGCATCACAGCATTACAGCATCACAGCATTACATCACATCACAGCATAACAGCATCATATCATTACATCAAAGCATTACAGCATTACAGCATCATTATCTCTGGTAGAGCAGCAGCATATGTGGTGTGTGTGTGTGTGTGTGTGTGTGTGTGTGTGTGTGTGTGTGTGTGTGTGTGTGTGTGTGTGTGTGTGTGTGTGTGTGTGTGTGTGTTTCACTGTTTGATCTGCTGCAGTCTCTGATGAGACAGCCAGACGTTACCTACGGAACGAGCTCAGAGCTCATTATTTCCGATCTTTGGATAGGCCTGAGACCAGGCATACATCACACACCGGGACAACAAGGTCACAACTCCTCGATTTACATCCCGTACCTACTCACTGCTAGGTGAACAGGGGCTACACATGAAAGGAGACACACCCAAATATCTCCACCAGGCCGGGGAATCGAACCCCGGTCTTCTGGCTTGTGAAGCCAGCGCTCTAACCACTGAGCTACCTGTGTGTGTGTGTGTGTGTGTGTGTGTGTGTGTGTGTGTGTGTGTGTGTGTGTGTGTGTGTGTGTGTGTGTGTGTGTGTGTCACCTATCAAGTCACAAGTAACTGTGGAATGGAACAACCTTTTCTTGTAAACATTGCCAACCTGTTCACTGTTCTAATGTCAATGCTTCTCTTCCAGATTGCACAAATAAACTGCCAGAAATACAAGAAAAGCAAGGAAGACAAACATTGCAGAGGTGTCAGCCAGTCAATCAGTCAGCCAACCAGCTAGCCAGCCAGTCACTGAGGTGTGTGCATCATTACATCATTATTGGTCCATATTTTCCTTCTTGAGTTGGACAGCTCTTGAGTATCTCCCACTTAATTGTTGTACACACACAGTTTGTTCCTTTGTTTTGTTTGTTTGGCATGTTTTGATGGCATTTTAAGAGTTTTGGGTATGATAAGACAACTTTTTTGACATTGCGAAAGGTGTATGGAGGTCACAAGATTATGGCCACAGTTTTCACTATTTTAATCCCCTACATAAGTTAGTGAAGGTGTATAAAATCAAACTATCTTGACCACCTTAACATAAGCTAACTTAATGAAACTATCTTGCTTCACACACTATCTTAATCTAACTTAATCTCCTTTGATTGGTGTTGTTGCAAGTAGTGTGATGTGATGTTCCTCTGAGTGTATGGCTGGCTGGGCCTCATTTGTAAACACACCATACAAAATTGTAAAGGTGACTAAATGTAAACAGTGTACATCTCATTACAGGAAAGTCAAGTCAAGAATCAATGAATGCTGCTAAGGAGACATACTGCTGCCAGGAACACTGCGCCACCAAGCCAAGCCAAGCAACAAACCTTCAACAACATCTGGAACCATCAACAACACCCACAGACCTGGAGCATTGAAGAACAGTTAGGTTAGGTTAGGTTAGGCAGTTTGGCATGTTTTTTAGGGCATTTTAAGACCATTGGACATGTTTTTGAGGGCATTTTAAGACCATTTGGCATGTTTTTTTAGGGAATTCCAAGACAGTTTGCCATGTTTTTGAGAGCATTTTTAGACAGTTTGGCACTTGAAAAGAATTTGGCTGTGATGATACCATTTTATTGACATTAGGAAGGGTGTATGGAGGCCACAGTTGTCACTATTTTAATCCTCCACATGATTTTGTGAAGCAAATGTTGGATTCTTAGGACAAAAATCCAGTAAGCTTGTTAACAGATTCACTCAATGCGCACCCACTCATTCACTTACTGAGCTTAGAGGGAACGAAGAATGTGCATTGAAGTAAATATTGCTGCTTATGTGTCAGACAAAGGCCTGTATTCACAAACACTTTGCTTTCTCACCATGACTGTTTTCCAAGGCCACAGAGATGACTGGCGGGGTTTTCAAGAATGTTTCTCCAATTAATAATGTAGAAATCTTGTCATTTTGCCTCTAGAACCATAAAAACACCCTTAAAATACTTTATTCCCTCACCATGACTGTTTTCCAAGGCCAAAGAGATGACTGGCAGGGTTTTCAAGAGTGTTTCTCCAGTTAATTAAGCAGAAATCTTGTCAATCTGCCTCTAGAACAGTAAAAACACTCTTAAAAACACATTATTCTCTTTCCATGGCTGTTTTAAAAGGCCATAAAGATGACTGCTAGGATTTTCAAGAGTGTTTCTCCAATTAATAATGCAGAAATCTTGTCATTCTGTCCCTAGAACCATAAACACTTGCTTAAAAATGCTTTATTCCCTCACCACAACTGTTTTCCAAGGTCATAGAGATGCCTGGCATGATTTTCAAGTGTTTCTCCAGTTAATAATGTAGAATTCTTGTCACTCTGCCTCTAGAACTGTAAAAACACTCTTGAAAAACACTTTATTCTCCCATCATGACTGTTTTCCAAGGTCACAAGAGATGATTGACAGGGTTTCTCCAGTTAATAATGTAGAATTCTTGTCAATCTGCCTCTAGAACCATAAAAACTCTTAAAACACTTTATTCTCCCATCATAACTGTTTTCCAAGGCCACAGAGATGACTGGCAGGGTTTTCAAGAGTGTTTCTTTAGTTGATAATGCAGAAATGTTGTCACTGTACCTCTAAAACTGTAAAAACACCCTTAAAAATCTTATGTAATCATAGATAAAGCCTTTTGAAATAGTGGAGGTGAAGCACAGCAAAGTTTGAGAATACAAGCCAATGTCTTGTGATGGAGTGAAAGTATTGGCTTTTGTCATCTCAGAAGACATCATATAAATACTGAATTTGTGTGAGTGTGTTTAAAATGTATTATCATGTATATTTTTACTGTTTGATTGTTTATTTATATTTCTCTCTTCAAACATAATCTTTGAATATGTTTTAAGTTGATAACAAAAATTTGTTAAGTTGATAAATTGTTTAAAAATATTTTGTGAAGTTGAAAATTTTTATAATTTTAGGAAGTTGAAAATTTGTGTAGGCTTTTTATGCAAATTGAAAATTTGTGTAGACTTTTTATATTTTTGCTTAGTTCAAAATTTTTATTTTTATAATTTTGCTAAGTTTTTATATTTTTGCTAAGTTCAAAATTTACTTATATTTTAAACTTATATTTTTATAATTTTGCTAAGTTTTTATAATTTTGCTAAGTTCAAAATTTACTTATATTTTAAAAATTTTGCTAAGTTGAAAATTTGTGTAGACTTTTTGCTTTTGCTATTTTTATAATTTTGGTAAGCAAAATTTATTTAATAGTTGAAAATTTGTGTAGACCTTTTGCTTTTGTTATTTTTATAATTTTGCTAAGCTAAATTTGTTCTTTTGCTTCTGCTATTTTGATTTTGATAAGTTGAAAATTTGTGCAGACTTTTTCATATTGTTGAAAATTGTTTTAGACTTTTTTGCTTTGTTTTTTTTATTAAGTTAAAAATTTTGTTTGTACTTTTCAGGCAATGTAATGTAAAGAAAGAATTTAATAAAAGTTTAGGGAGACTCACTCATTTAATTTTAACTCCATTGTGCATCTACCTTGTCTCCGGAGACTCTTTTGAGTATTTTTGACTTAGTACAGTTTTTAGGGGCCATTTTTGGGGGTTTTTGGACCACTTTTGACCATATTTTCTGTTTAAGAGCCATTTTTGGACCTTTTAGGGCCAGTTTTTGGGGTTTTGGGACCATTTCCCCAGTTTTTTACCCTATTTTTCTGTTTAAGAGCCATCCATCATTGGTGTGGACCTTTAGGGCCAGTTTTGAGTATTTTTTGGACCATTTTCCCAGCCAGTCTTTGACCATATTTTCTCAGCTGTTTTTTTGGACTTTTTTTGTTGTATAAATAAATACAGTTTTAGGGCCAGTTTTTGGACCACCATATTTTCCCAGTTTGTGCCCATATTTTCTGTAAGTACAGGGTGGTGGTGTTCTTCTTGGTGGACCCTTTCTGTATTAGTAGTTTTTAGGGCCATCTTGGGGGTTTTTGGACCCATTTTCCAATTTTGACCATTTCTTCCGTTTTTCAGCTATGAAGTTTTAGTAAATTAAGTTTTTAGGGCCAATTTTTGGGTTTTGCCTAGTTTTTGACCATTAGAGTAGTAAGTAACCCACGTTTTGTTTGTTCACATTTATTGCTCTTCTATCTAGTCCAGTTTCTAGATATTTTTTTCCTAGTTTTTGACCAATATTAGCAATATTGGTTTGTGTTTGACTGACAGTGACCAAAGCCAGCTTGGGCCGAGGAAAGCCACAAATATTCCCAGGAAAATAAATTTACCAAAACAATAAGACAAATTCCACAATTTATTATTCAGTAGTGACAACAGCTCTAAGTACAGTAACACTACGACAATGAAGACAATTTATTACAATGGAGTAATGGCACCACACCACCACAGCTGTCCGTGTCCACCCACATGCATCAACACCACAATGACGGAAGACTGCCACACCAATCCACAACTAACTCACTCCCTGGCCACCAACAACAGCAGGAGTAGGAGTAGGTGTTGGCCGGGCAGGGTCAAGGTGCCATGCAGAGTTCCTCCCCCGAGTGGCAGTAACGGTGTTAAAAGGTGCCATGCAGAGTCCCTCCCCCGAGTGGCAGTAACGGTGTTTCACGGTGCCATGCAGAGTCCCTCCCCCGAGTGGCAGTAACGGCGTTGGTGTTGGGACGGTGGGTGGGGGGAGATCAGTGAAGGCGCCGTGCAAGGAAGAGTCCCTCCCTGAAGATGCAGGAGGCTCGGGGATCGCTGCACAGTCGGGCATTTCGATCGTCAACTCCTGTAAAAGAAAACAGCATTAGCATCTCGTTCACTCACTATTTATCTCCACATGTACCACGCCACATTGTCCTACGCTACTTCTTCACCCATATAACACGCCACACTGTCCTACACTACACTTTCATTCATATTCCACGCCACTGTCCACATAACTTTCATCCATATTCCACGCCACACTGTCGCACACTACTTACATCCATTGAACTGCACCTTCAAGTCTCTATCTCCATTTCCTCACACTGCATTCACTTACACCAACTTCACTAACACTACCACGTCTCACCTCTAATGCACATAACTTGAAGCAGCCTCGTTACGTTAAAGAAATCCTGCCCAATCATTGTTTTCGCCGATTCTAAGACCTATTCTATACTGAGGATGCCACAAAGACAACAGTACAATCTGAAACGGATCAACGTCAAATATAACTCACGAGATTTATAGTAACGCGCGAGACACGTTTAATCCCTTCATTATAAAGACGCGTTTCATATTGATTCTGTTTAGTATTAAGCGATTTTATACAACTGCAGAAATAATAGTGAAAGACCTCCCAATCTTGTGACATCCAGCCCAATCTTGTGACATCCAGACACCCGTACTAACGTCAATAAACTTACCTAATACAAAGAATACATCCAGCCCAATCTTGTGACATCCAGACACCCGTACTAACGTCAATAAACTTACCTAATACAAAGAATCCTCAAGGTAAAACAAGTCCCAGTACTTGAAGGGACTAAGCACAACTTCCTACATACCTACGTAAGCGAGACCACAAAAACACTTTACTTGCTACAGCCATTACCAAAATCTATTCTGAACCCACGTTACTCCACTTACACTAGTGAATGAGTGACCATCCGCCCCCTATCAACATCTAGAGCAAGCCAACACTCGTACGTAGCATTGACTCCCGATACATCCTACACACCTTACAGTTACCCTTCCAATAAGAACTATACACAACCATTTTCCCTTTTTTCCCTTTAGCAGTCCCAACATCCCTAACAACCCTCACCTTACTAACCAAGTAGCAAGTTCCCGAAACCCATGTCACCACTGCAGGGTCTGTCGCCGCGCACAGCATCTAAACCCTTGCACCATTCATTCATATACACACACCAACCTCTCCGTTGTGCTCCTGATCCTTACCATGCTCCCCTGTGGTCCGCTGGCTTACACACAACAGCGACACGTCACTCAGCCGCACGAAACCCCTCCATCACGTCGGTCAAGCTTCCCGCTGCTGCTCCACACGTAACACACACCCGACGGTAACACGCGCCCGACGGCAAGACACAAACACACCCTGGGCTGCATAGACTCGGAGTCAGTAGAACCCTAGTGACTGGAGAGAAGGTGGAGCGGGCGTGGTGTCTGAAGAAGTAATAATTCAACCAGCATTCTGAACTTTTCACCTTAATTCGGTCTCGTCTCTCTCTCCCCCCCAACCTGCCAATAAGGAAAGAGCAATTTGAGGGCAAACAAGTATATGAAGCTGGTGGTGGAGCGCCGCCACGAACCAACCACTCACTGGTTCACTACCTTGGTACAAACTAGCCACGCTTTTTTCACCAACCGCTATACAAACTCAATTGCATTAATTTTCTATTATCAATCATTGCAACCTTTCGTGAAGTACTTATAATAATAATACATGCTTTTTTTTTTATTTTGCTGTAACTGTTTGAAGCTTCCTTCGTAATAAATTGATTATGATAGATAATAACTCTCTCTCTCTCTCTCTCTCTCGCCCTCGCTGCCACTGTACACTTTCCGTCTCTCACATCTTCCTTGATTGCCCTGACACATACCCTCATCGTCGAGCTGCATTCCCTTTCCTAGCCACCCTACGACGCCCCCAACTACTTACTGATTTTCTGGGAGACTCCCCCACCTTCTCCATCACTAATATAATGACCTTTCTCACCACCCTCCAGCTCCTACAACACCTCTAAAACATAACACTAGTTCCTAGTGCCATATAGCCTTTCAGGCTTGGTGCTGGTACCCATTATAATTCAATTAAATTCTCTCTCTCTCTCTCTCTCTCTCTCTCTCT
>NC_059281.1:7690800-7700800 GCF_017591435.1 Portunus trituberculatus
CCTTCTGAATCGAGGATTTCTATTCCGCTTTCGTCGGATCCACTGCGCCTCATATTTTGCTTGATTACAGGTTTATTTTGGGGAAATCTGTGTTTTCCTTCCAGTCAAAGTTGTAAGACACTTTATTTTACTGACTTGTGTTACCACAATCACTGTGTGTCTATAAATGATAAAGAAACAAAACATTTAATAAAGATTTTCGGAGCCGACATGAGCATCGTCCGATCGGAGGTAAAGCTTGCCTATTTTGACCAATAAATTAGTAAATAGTGAACATTTTTCAGTGAAAACTTTCTTGGAGCAGCGTGAGTCATTCTTTTCTCTACCCCACCAATATCAAGGTGAAACTCGCTGTATTTACATAGAAAACTGAAAGTACGTGATGAAATGTCCGCACCGTGCGGAACTGTACCTGTCGGAACTCTTCGAAGGTTTCAAATATTCGATAAATAATACATTATAAGACTACTGGTGATGTGTTATATACGCTCATAAGGACGATTGATGATCATGCTTGCTCTACTTAGAATATCAGCTCCATAGATCCCTCTGTCCGCGAGTTTGAGCAAAGATAACAGAGGCGTGTGGAGCCCAGAGATATTTTCGCATGGAGTTACACCTGATACTACTTCTACTACTATTATTACTACTACTACTACTACTACTACTACTACTACTACTACTACTACTACTAATGCTACTGCTACTATTGCTACTGCTATACGTCATTGTCTTTCGTCATCACACATAAAAAGTCTTTAACATCAATTTAAATTCGACACCAGAAAGAAAGAAAAAAAAGTGAGAGAGAAAAGAATAAAGTTTCGCATCCCAAACTACGTAGCTAACCAATTCTCTCTCTCTCTCTCTCTCTCTCTCTCTCTCTCTCTCTCTCTCTCTCTCTCTCTCTCTCTCTCTCTCCAATCCTCTGGCTATAGCAAACCTCTTCCAATCCCTCTCTGTTACCCTCCCACAATTTTTCCTTTTTCCCGGCTCACCCAATCCCTCCCCCTCCCTCTCCCTCACTCTCCCACTCTCCCTCCCTCCCTGTTTCACGCCTGGTGCCTTCGTGACTTATTGGTGTCTCGCCCGCCAGCCTCAATCAGGCCACCGTCGGCAGCCAGCGCAGGGAGAGCGAGGGAGAAGACAGGGAGAGCAGAGGGTGAGGAGGGTGAGGGAGAGAGAGAGAAAGAGAGAATTTCGAGGCTGGAAGGGTCGCCGGAGCAAAGACGAAAGAGAAGGAATAAGAGGAAGAGGACGAGGAAGAGGAAGAGGGAGAGAAGTGGATGGTGTTGGTGATGGTGATGGTGGAGGAGGAGGAGGTAAAGGATGAAGAGGAAGAGGAGTAAGAGGATGAGGAAGGAAGAGTGGTTGGTTGGTATGGTGGAGAAGAGAGGAGGAGGAGGAGGAGAAAGTAGTGGTGTAGGACTGGACATGAAGGAGGAGGAGGAGGAGGAGGAGGAGGAGGAGGAGGAAGATAGCAATAAGACAGGGATGAAGCAAAGGCGAAGGAGTATCTATTAGAGGAGGAGGAGGAGGAGGAGGAGGAGGAGGAGGAGGAGGAGGAGGAGGAGGATCGGACATTACAGAAAGAGGAAACAGAAACCCACGGAAACTTCCAAAACTTTCCCTCATGTGCGTTGTGTATGGCGAGGTGATGTATTATATATACGTACACACACACACACACACACACTTATATTTACGTACAAAAGAGCGTGTACGTAAAAATATATGTAAATATGAAAATATAGGTAAAATATACACACAAACAGATAGATAGATAGATAGAGATAGATAGATAGAAAAAGAGAGAGAGAGAGAGAGAGAGAGAGAGAGAGAGAGAGAGAGAGAGAGAGAGAGAGAGAGAGAGAGAGAGAGAGAGAGAGAGATCCATAAAAATGCCTAAAAAATTGACAACTTCATCTGCATAAGCCTATAATAAAGACATCTCTCTCTCTCTCTCTCTCTCTCTCTCTCTCTCTCTCTCTCAAAATAAGATCGTGCTTGAGTGGCTGACTGTGTGGCAAGACTGCGTGACATATTAGCGTCATCTGTGCGGAGGGAGGCTGTGGGAGGGGTGGGAGGGACGCGAGGGGAGAGAAGGAAGGGGAAGGGAAGGGAAGGGAAGGGAGATGGAGGGGGTGGTGGGAGGGAAGGGTACAGCTATACGCCTTTTTGTCCCATTTCTTCTTTGTTTGGTTTAATAATGGTAATAGTGACTACTACTACTACTACTACTACTACTACTACTACTACTACTACTACTACTACTACTACTACTACTACTACTACTACTACTACTACTACTACTACTGCTGCTGCTACTACTGCAAATGTTACTACTACTATTACTATTACTACTACTATTACTACTGCTGCTGATGGTACTACTAAACTAACTACTGATATTTCACCTACAGAAATTAAATATAAACTCTTAAATATTCTTGTTATGTATTTAGTAGTAGTAGTAGTAGTAGTAGTAGTAGTAGTAGTAGTAGTAGTAGTAGTAGTAGTAGTGGCTGTTGTAGTAGTGGTGGTGGTGGTGGTGGTGGTGGTAGTAGTAGTAGTAGTAGTAGTAGTAGTAGTAGTAGTAGTAGTAGTAGTAGTAAAACCTATCTCCTGCTCCTTCCTCTTCCCCAAACCCTCTAAACGGCGTCAGAAATCAATAGCAATAGTGTTGGATTCCCTTCTGGCGCTGAGCTCAGGTGCGCGGCCCGATCAGACTCCCTTCCCGACACCACCTTGATGCTCTCTCTCTCTCTCTCTCTCTCTCTCTCTCTCTCTCTCTCTCTGTTCGTTCGATCGATTATATTTTTGCTTTTTTTTAATATTTTTTAAAACTTTTGTGTGTTTTTATAAATGTATATGTATATTTCTTTTTCTTTTTTTTCAGGTAGTATTTGTTTGATGTTCTTTTGTTTTTCTGTTTTTCTTTGTTTCTTTCGTGGATTGTTTAGTTTTTTTTTTGTTTCTTTTTGTTCGGTCGTGTTTTTTTTTTTTAACTTTTCCTTTGTTTTATTTATTTTTTTTTCGGTGGCGTTTATCGTTGTTTTTATATTTTTTCTTTTTATCTTCATTTTTTTTCTGCATATTGTATTTCAGGATTTACTCTCTCTCTCTCTCTCTCTCTCTCTCTCTCTCTCTCTCTCTCTCTCTCTCTCTCTCTCGATAATGGACACTTAACAGTAAAAAAAAGTCTTATAAATTCTACGCTTGTTTTTTAAAGGGTTGTTTAAAGTTATTCATAATTTCATCTGTTACTTCAGGGTTTTTTTTTTTTGACTAAAATTTCTTGTTTCCGAAAAGCTTTCCAAATTTTCAGAGAGAGAGAGAGAGAGAGAGAGAGAGAGAGAGAGAGAGAGAGAGAGAGAGAGAGAGAGAGAGAGAGAGAGAGAGAGAGAGAGAGAGAGAGAGAGAGAGAGAGAGAGAGAGAGAGAGAGAGAGAGAGAGAGAGTAAAGTTTCTTGCAGTGAGACAGAGAGACTGACAATAACACACACACACACACACACACACACACACACACACACACACACACACACACACACACACACACACACACAAGCGTGTTTGATTCTATTCATGAACTACGAAACACACACACACACACACACACACACACACACACACACACACACACTCAGTGGTATTCAACTTTATCCATGAGCAATATACGTACACACGTACACATGCACTTTAATTCTCTCTCTCTCTCTCTCTCTCTCTCTCTCTCTCTCTCTCTCTCTCTACACACACACACACACACACACACACACACACACACACACACACACACACGAGAGACATTCCACTTATTCATGAGCAATATCCGTACACACACACACACACACACACACACACACACACACACACACACACACACACACACACACACATAATACACATGTGACGAAAGAGAGATAAAGGGAGAGAGTGAAAGGGAAAGAGGAAGACAAAGTGAGAGAGAGAGAGAGAGAGAGAGAGAGAGAGAGAGAGAGAGAGAGAGAGAGAGAGAGAGAGAGAGAGAGAGAGAGAGAGAGAGGGAAAGAGAAGAGACACGCACACGCACACGCACACACACGCAATCGATCCTTCAGATATCAACACAGGTCGGCGCTTTGGCCAAGAATCTCCAGAGGTGGAAATCCCTTCGCGTAATCCACCCATTCGCTGGATTTCGTTAATCTCCGCATGACTCTGAACATTCCCGCTGAGAAATACGTCCCCACAAACCCGTGAAATACTGTGCTTAGCTCCCTGGGGCCAAGAGAGCATCGTGAGGCGTCTTTCGCGCGCTCAGGGAAACAATCTTTTCACCACTCCCGGCTTCTGTGGCACTTCTCTGGGTGGTGTCATCGCGCGAACCACGTGTCCCCCGCCATCTCCACGTGCTCTGCGGTCTGTAGAGGCGGCGGGGACTTCAACGAGATGGAGGTAGGGTTCCTTGCGGTTAGATTGTGGTTACTTTTATTATTGGAGACCGAGAGAGTTGGCAACACAGCGTCTCGCCGACCTGATGTTGCCACTCCGCGCGTCACCCCAGAGCGAGTTGCGAGGTACCGCCAGCCTGAACCGAGCGTGAGGCAGCCAGGCGGGCGTGTCCTCGCTCGCTCCGCTCTCCGCTCTCTCCACCCCTCTCTCCTCTCCCACCTCCTCCTCCTCCTCCTCTTCTCTCTTATCTCCCCGCTTTATATTTTATCCTCGGAGCTGCCTGCCTGCCCACCCCGTCCCCCCTATGCGATTCCCTGGCGGGTGTTGGTCCTCGTCTGTCTGTTTTGTGAATGGACGCACATCGTGTTTACTCTGCTAATTAATCCACACGATGTTGCTGATTAGGTGGCCTTTCTTAGCTCTCTCTGGTGGTGGTAGTGGTGGTGGTGGTGGAGGGCCATGACACGGGTCACCACCACCGCCACCACTGCCACTACTGCTACCTCCTCCACCACTACCTCCACCACCACTCATTTTGTTTCCCCTCTGAACGGCCTGGCTGAGGGAACGAGCAGCCGAGGGTCGTTGTGAGGGGAGAGTGGGTGGTGGTGGTGGTGGTGGTGGTGAGGGGAGTTATGGTATACATGGATAGGGAAGAAGCTGTGTGGTGGTGGTGGTGGTGGTGGTGCTTCTGCTGTTGCTCTTATCGTTGTTGTTGTTGATGTTATTATTGTTGCTGTTGATAATGATGATGTAGCTACTGTTCGTGTTATTAATGGTGTTTTTACTACTGATGCTGATGATGGTAATGTCCTACTTCTTTTACTACTGCTGCTGCTGCTGCTACTACTACTACTATTACTACTACTACTAATAAAAGAAAAAAAAAAGCAAATACTCTACTACAAATAATAACATCAACAACAACCACCACTTCTACTACTACTACCACTACTACTACTGCTACTACTAGTACTACTGCTACATATACTACTACTGAAAAAAAAACAATAAAAGAAATAAATACTGACAGATAGACGGACAGACAAACAAACAGACAGACAGACACTCATCGCTTCCTCTTCTTACCCGTGAGATTTTTCTATCCCCTCCCTCTCTCTCCGTTCCCTCCCTCGTTTCCTCTCTTCCTCTCCTCCTCCTCCTCCTCCTCCTCCTCCTCCTCCTCCTCCTCCTCCTACAAACTTGCCAATTTGGAGTCAGGCAGGAGAGGGGCAGCCGAAAATTGACATGGCGAAGAGACCAATAAAACATTATTTCCAATATGAAACCTGAACCGGGTGCCAGAAAGGTGGTGGTGGTGGTGGTGGTGGTGGTGGCGGAGGCGGTGGTGGTGGTGGCAGCGTAAAGGATGTGGCAGTGAATGGTGGTGGTTAGTGTGTGTAAAAGAAGTGGTGAGGAAATCGTATTGTGAGCGGTAGTTGTGGTGGTGGTGATGAGTGGTGGTGACAGTGTGTGGTAGTGATGTACGTACGAATAGCGCGCGAGGTGGGATGAGTGATAATGGTGGTGAGCGGTGATTGCGGAGTGTAAAGAGTGGTGGTGGTGGTGGTGGTGGTGGTGGTGGTGGTGGTCTCATCAACATCAGAGATTGTTTTGTAATGAAGTTTTCTATCTTTTTCTTATACGTTTTCTTTTAAATCAACACATGTTTACTTAGTGTGCACAGAAGGAGGAGGAGGAGGAGGAGGAGGAGGAGGAGGAGGAGGAGGAGGAGGAGGAGGAGGAGGAGTGGTGGTAGTGCAAGAGGAAGAGCAAAAGATTTTTTTTTTAATGCGGGAATGTCAAGAGTTGAAGTCGCAAATGTATGTATGAACTCTCTCTCTCTCTCTCTGTGTGTGTGTGTGTGTGTGTGTGTGTGTGCGTGCGGCAAATAAAGCAAGACTGTTTGATCTGCTAAAATACCTCTGTGTGTTTACATTTTTACTCTCTCTCTCTCTCTCTCTCTCTCTCTCTCTCTCTCTCTCTCTCTCTCAGAAAACACACACACACACACACACACACACACACACACACACACACACACACACACACCACTCTTCCAAACCTTCGTTCTCCATCCCAAAACATTCTTCCTTCACTCTTGCCTGACCTCGCTTCTTTCTTTCCCTCCCACCTCTTTTTCTCTCCTTCACGTCCACCACCTCCTTCCTTCTTCAAGTGCTCCTTCTTCTCCTTCTCTTCCTCCTCCTCCTCCTCGTGCCTTCCTCCTCCTCCTACTGTTCTGTTCCGGGCAATTAACTCGAAAACAAAGGAGTCTGGGTTAATCTCGGATCTTGATTTGAATGTCCGTTTCTCCCGCATAATGGCTGCTGTACCCGGCCAAGGGCTCTCCCCACTCCCTCCTCTCCTTCTCCCTCTCCCACCTCTCCCTCCATCTGTCTCCCTCCCTAAACTATCGCTCGCAGGGCCTATACCCACACCACACCCCTCCCGACCCGTCCGAGTGAAACCTGACGGGAAGCGAGCGAAGAGTTAAGGAGAAAGCTGCTCGTCTGATTCTACACTCTCCCCCTGTCCTCTACCTCGCCTCTCCCCATCCCTCTCCCTCTCCCCCTTCTCTCCCTAGCTCTTCCTCTCCCCTCCAGTGGTTGATGCTCATTTTAGAAGACGTGGCAGGGCGCGGGGCTTCAGTACAGCGGCGCCTAGCCAGAATGTTTCGTGCAGGGAGGTGCGCCCCCCGTCAGACCGATGGAACACGCCCTAGTGAATGGTGGATAAAGGGTTAAGTAATTACCATAATGGGAACATCACCCCCCCTTTACCTCCCTTTTACCCCTTAGCTCCTGTTTAGACTGTGTGTGTGTGTGTGTGTGTGTGTGGTGTTAAGTCTCTCTCTCTCTCTCTCTCTCTCTCTCTCTCAGCCCCGCCCCAGATACCTACCCTTCCCCTGTGTGGTATGTGTGGCCTCTTCCTTGCCGCCCCGCCTCGCCCCAACCCGCCCCGCCCCGCCTCGCCCCGACCCGCTGCCCTGCTCATCTTCTTCCCCCCCCAGCCCCGACATCTTCTTTCTCCTCCTTCGCCTCCTTCACCATCCTTGCCATGCCGCACCGTCTCTTTACTCACTCCTCCTACAGGTCTTGTCCCACCCACTCCTTCCTCTTCCTTCACTCTTAAACCCAATACCAACCTCCTTCACCCCTCCCCCCTCTCCCCGGCCAGTCAGAGCCCCGCCCCCACCACTCTGTTACCTCAGCCCAAACTCCATTTTTACCCCGCCCATCTCATCCCTGACCCTCCCACCCCTCCTCGCTCTTTTCTGCCTTTATTTAATTTACCTGAGATAAGGTGAGGGAAGTAAGGGAGCTGACGAGAGAGAGAGAGAGAGAGAGAGAGAGAGAGAGAGAGAGAGAGAGAGAGAGAGAGAGAGAGAGAGAGAGAGAGAGAGAGAGAGAGAGAGGGGGGGGGGAAGGAGCTAAGGGGTAAACAGGTAAGCAAGTGTTTATAGGTGAACAATGATACGTGAATGTTGGTTTCTGTTTAAGCTTTTTTTTTTTTTTTTTTTTTTTTTTTATTTAAGTGGATTGGTGAAGGAGTGGGAAATTAAGCTTTTTGTTTTTGTTTGTGTCTTTCTAGTCAGTCTCCATTACGTACAAAAGATAAAAAAAAAACTGATAAACCTAGATAAGCCGCCACAAACATGCATAAGAATATCATTACCAATATATCTTGTGCGCGTAACTCTCGCTCAGGCACAAGAAAAAACACACACACAAAAAGGATAAAAATAGATAAATAAAATAAAATGATAAAACACATATATATAAACAAATAAACGAATAAATAGCAAACCCAGATCAACTCCAAACACACTGAGTAAACTGAACAACACACCTCTCCTGCACCTCAGACTCATTTCCAGGTGAGGACTAAGATAACCCCGCCCCTTGCTGCCACACCTGCCCCGGGGGAAATTGTACATAAGGATTAAATACGTAGAAGGACAGACGTAAGGAATAGATTGATATGTGGAAAAAGTAGTGACAGGTGGAAGAAATAAATTAATACGTGGAAAAACAGGTAATTGAAAGATGAATAGGTAGAAAAAATAGATTAATAGGAGTAAGAATTAGATTGATAGGTAAAGGAAATGGATTGATAGGTGGAAGAAATAGAGACAGGTGGAAGAAATAAATTAATAGGTGGAAAAACAGGTAATTGAGAGATGAATAGGTAGAAAAATAGATTAATAGGAGTAAGAATTAGATTGATAGGTAAAGAAGAGGTAGTGACAGATGGAAGAAATAAATGAATAGGTGGAAAAATAGGAAGTGAAAGAAGGATGAATTGGTAGGAGAAATAGGTTGATAGGAGAAAAAAATAGGTTGATAGGTAGAGGAAATACATTGACAGTGAAAAAAATTAGATTAGCAGGTGGAAAAAAATATAGATAGGTAAAAAAAAATAGATACATAGATAGAAGACAGATAAGCAAAACAAAACAGATGCGATGAAAATGGAACTACTTAAGGAAAAAAAAAAAAAACACACACACACACACACGAAAAAAAGAACAAAAAGGAAAACAATGAAAAAAAGGACATGAGCACAATTGAATGAAGGAAGGAAGGAAGGAAAGAAAAGTGAGAAAAATAAAAAGGAGACAATTATTCATCTAGTAACTTTCAAATATAAAGAAAAAAAATATATCAAAGAAAACGAAGAAAAATGAAAAGAAAAAAGAAATTGAATTGAACTGAGTAAAGAGAGAAAAAGAAAAAGAAAAGAATTAAAGAGATCATGTGTGAAAGGGAAGAAAGGACAAGATAGGATGAAGGGAGGAAGAAGGGAGAGGAAGAGTGAGGGGGAGAGGGAGGGAGAGTGGACAGAAAGGGATCAAAGCAACGTGAGTAGGAAAGGAATTAGAAAAAGAGTAGAAGAAAAGAAGGAAGGAAAGAAGGAAGGGAAGAAGGAAGAGAAGGAAGGAAAATAATGAAAGAAATGAGTAGAAGAAAAGAAGGAAGAAAAGAAGGAAGGAAATAATGAAAAGAAAAAAGAAAAGGAAGAGAAGAAGGACGGGAAATAATGAAAGGGATGAGAAGAAGAAAGGAAGGAAGGAAAGAAGAAAGGAAAGAAGGAAGAGAAAATAATGAAAGGAAGGGAAAGACAAATAAGACAAAGTAATACGGGAAATAAGCGAAGGAAAAAAAGCAAAGACTAAAAAGAGAAAAACTGATACAAGAATGGGAAAAAAATATACAAAAAAATGAATAACGAAGAAAAAACAAATACAAAGGAGAAGAAAAATAAAGAAAAACAAAAAGGAAGAAACTAAAGTCGAAGGTAAAGAAAAGGAGGAAAAAAATAATGAGGAAAAACAAAACAAAAAACAAGATAATATATTAAAACAATCAACCACCATCACCACCACTCACAAAAAAAAAAAAAAAAAAAAGAAAAACAGAAGCAACAAACACACACACACACACACACACACACACACACACACACACACACACACACACACACACACTGGAACCAAAATCGTCCTTAACTTACGAGAGAGAGAGAAAACGACCCTTAAGAGAGAGAGAGAGAGAGAGAGA
>NC_059281.1:7715800-7718300 GCF_017591435.1 Portunus trituberculatus
GAATCAACACAACAAAATAGAAGGGAATGAAACTTAAGCTTCCCTTCCCTTCCCCTTTCCACCCTTCCCCCCATCACGCCTTCACCCTTCACCCTTCACCCGCCGTATATGATTACCGAGGCAGCGAGTCTGACGGATTATCCCTTACCCTTCCTCTCACTCTCCCTCCACCTCTCACTCTTCCTCTCTCCCTCTCGCTAAGCCCACTCACAACGGGCGGAACATGGGCAAGGAACAGGTTGTGGGGAGAGCGAGTGGAACGGAATGGAACGACATGGAACGGTGTGTGTGTGTGTGTGTGTGTGTGTGTGTGTGTGTGTGTGTGTGTGTGTGTGTGTGTGTGTGTGTGTGTGTGTGTTTAGGGTTACAAGATTCGTTCTGTCACGTGTGTTATATAAAAGTGTATACGTATTTGTTTTATATAATTCAAGATGTTGTATTCCTGTATTTTCAAGTGTATTTCAGAGAGAGAGAGAGAGAGAGAGAGAGAGAGAGAGAGAGAGAGAGAGAGAGAGAGAGAGAGAGAGAGGTAAGAGCTTATCACTAACTCTTCCCCCTCTCCCTTTCCTCCTCTCCCTCCCTCTCACAACTCCCGTCCTATGTTCCTGTTTCACTTCATGTCCAAGCAATATCACAATAGCGAAGTCTGTCCTATAATGAAAAATAAAACAGAAGAGAAAATGGGATAATTTCTTTCCTTTCTCAAACAGCGAAGCATATCACACACATATACGCGCACACACACACACACACACACACACACACGTTGGAGAAGTAAATACTATCAAATTTACAAACAATACGATAAAATACGTTCACCAATCATAATATTAATGTGTCTGGAAGGGAGCTGTGTGTTTTTTTCAATTTGCCTCGTACGGTTTTTCATTGGCTTTTTTTTCCTACATCCGCTGGTCAGCATGAGAGACAGACAGAGACGGGGAGAGAAAAAAAAAGACTATGCATTTTGTTTTCCATTCCTATGTATTCCGTTCGTTTGTTCTTTCTTAGTTGGCTGTTTCAATTGTTCAAAGTGTGAAGGGTGAGGAATGTTTTGAAATGTATTAGTCGTATATCAGATGTCATGCGTGGCGAGAATCTACAATGTTACGGTAATTTTTCATTGTATATTTTCTCTCTCTCTCTCTCTCTCTCTCTCTCTCTCTCTCTCTCTCTCTCTCTCTCTCTCGACGAAAAATACTAAAATGCAAAAAATATATAGAACAAGAGAAGGAGATTGAAACACCTTTACTGAATCACTCACGCACTCACATTACATTTCTCACTCTCACTTACTCCTCCACTCTCACTGACACTACAATACATCAGTCACTCTCACTATCTTGATCTTTCACTCTCAACTTAATTTTTCTCTCCTAACTACCTCACTCACTCACTCACTTACTGTCTTCACACTTCACTCACATACTAAATCTCTTTTTTTTCATTCACTCTCTCTCTCTCTTACTCACACACACACACACACACACACACACACACACACACACACACACACACACACACACACAACGTCTCTATCTTTCACGTTCCCATTTATACCGACACTTCCACTCACTCACTCACTCACTCACTCACTCATTCACTGTTGACTTTTATATGTGAATTCTTTGCCTGGCGCAAAAGACAGCTGTGTCCAGGTACTCTCCTTAATGAGATGGAGTACAGGTGTGAATCCTCAGGTGTTCCGATGCACGTACAAGTGAAACTCTTTACCTGTCTCCTCGCTGCCTAGATGTGCTGCGTTGTGTTGTAATGTGAAGTGTTGGTCTTTTGTATTCTTCGTGTGTGTTGTTGTGTTTTCATTATTATCATTATTTCTATAATTATTATTATTATTGTGTTATAATAATAATAATAATGATAATAATAATAATAATAATAATAATGATAATTTTTATTGTTATTATTATTATTATTATTAACACACACACACACACACACACACACACACACACACACACACACACACACACACACACACACACACACACACACACACAAGCGCGCGAGCGAAAGCCAGTTTTCTTTACATGAGTGAAAACAGAGAACATATTAAACAAACACACTATTAAAACACACACACACGCACGCACACACACACACACACACACACACACGAGCGTACTCGTTCAAGAGAGAGAGAGAGAGAGAGAGAGAGAGAGAGAGAGAGAGAGAGAGAGAGAGAGAGAGAGAGAGAGAGAGAGAGAGAGAGGATAAGGGAGGTGAAAAGTAATACGCGTTTCCCATTTTCCAACACTAAAAATAAAGAATAACACAGATAAAACTCTTTCAAAATAAGCCGAACCAACACCATAACAATGACAACGAAACGGACGCCGCCATCGCCGCAAAAAACACACACACGGGAAACAGAAATAAAAAAAAAAAAAAATGGAAGAAACACGAACGAAAAAAAGGAGAAAAATGTGTAAAAAAAAAAAGAACCCTTAAAAAAGATACAAATATTGGAAGGAACGAG
>NC_059281.1:7725800-7728300 GCF_017591435.1 Portunus trituberculatus
CTCTGGGCAGTGTTCGGGAAAGGATAGGAATCATGACAAGAGGCGGCCATTTTTAAAGGTCTTAGGGATTTCACAGTGATTGGCTTTGTGTGTGTGTGTGTGTGTGTGTGTGTGTGTGTGTGTGTGTGTGTGTGTGTGTGTGTGTGTGTGTGTGTGTGTGTGTGTAATTTACTTTCCCTCCTTTCTCTTCTTAACTCAGGATGACACGCCCTCTCTCTCTCTCTCTCTCTCTCTCTCTCTCTCTCTCTCTCTCTCTCTCTCTCTCATTCGTTCTTCCTTTGTGTTTTTTTGCATGTAGAAATGTTAAGATGTTTTCAGATATTGACAAAATAAACCTTCGTATTTACTCTTTTCCTTTCCCTATTTTATTTTTTTTCTGTTTAACTTTTTATTATTTATTCATTCTATATTTCTTCCCAATAAGTGTTTTTGTTGTTATGTTTCATGTTTTTTTTTCTTTATTTGTGTGTTTACTGTTTTCTATTTGATTTGTTCTTCATATCAGTAATATTTTTTTTTTCCCTTTTCTTTCATCAGTTTTGAGTAACATTACCTCACTGACACTCTTCACTCTCCTTTTCCTTCTTCACCTCCTTCTCCATCTTCTTTCTATACTTTTCTCTCTCTTTCTCTCCTCTCCCTTCCCTTCCTCCTTTCATTTGTATCTGCCTATCCATCCTTTCTTGTGTTTTTCCTCCCTCTCTTTCTTCTTCCTTACTTCCCCCTTCGCTTCTTTTCCTTATCCTTGTTACTTTTTCCTTTTTCATATATTTACCTTTTCCTCTTCCTTCACCTACTTTGTCACATCACCTTCCCCTCCCTTTCTCTTCACACTCCCTCCCTTTTCTCCCATTTCCCTTCCTTACACACACATACACACACCTCTCCTCCACCGTGTTCGACCCTCTCCCTCCTGTCTGCCCTCCTCTCCCTCCTCTCCCTCTCTCCACGACACGCCCACAAACATCCAGCGAGACCGCCACACGCACACCAGACAGAACGAAACACCAAAAACTAAGCCCAAAAGGAGACAGGGAGAGAGAGAGAGAGAGAGAGTGAGAGAGTGAGCGAGAGGGAGAGTCTAGCTGGGTCCCTCCTCGCCCCGCCTCGCCCCGCTTGGTCCCTTCATAACGCGGAGTCCTGAGGGAATGTCAACACACGGTCGGGGAACACAAAGGACCCGCCTCCCGCGCCGCCTGACGGACCGAAGCGACTCAGCGTAGGCCGGGAGCGACACCCTTAAGTGAAGCCAGCGCCGCCACGCTTTTCTGCTCCCTGCTGGCGGCGTGTATATTAAGCAGAGAGAACTGGGGCTTGTTAATTATTGTAAAATGGATTGATGTGAGGCTGCCGTTGCTGCTACTGGTGCTGCTACTGGTGGTGGTAGTCGTAGTGGTGTTGGTGGACGAATCCTTCCTTTCTTACCTGTCTATTCGTAGCTACCTGTCCATAGTTAACCTTACCTGTTCGTTTAGCTTTATTTAACTACTTGTGTCTATCTACCTGTTTGTTTTTGCTAATATGTACCTGTGTGTTTGTCTTTCACTCTGTCTATCTGCCTATACCTTTCTTTCTTTACCTGTTTGTCCTTCATTTAATCATCCAGTTAAGGGTGTCTGCCTGTCTTTATCTATCTGTCTTTAGCTGTTTGTTTAGCTTTTACTTAATATACAGGTGTATCCTCATATTATTTTTTTCTTCTATCTTGTGTTTATATATTTATTTTATTGTTACCTGTTGCTACCTGTTTGTTTGTCTTGGTTTGAATACCTGTGCTTATCTGTATACCTGTCTGCCTTTATTTGCTTCTATCTATCCATTTACTTTTGTCTAATTGTCTACCTGTGCTTATCTAGTGGCTATCTTCCTCTATTGTTTGTCTATTTTCTTATCTCCCTTTATCTGTCTATCTATCTGTCCCTACTTACTGATTACCTATTTACCTGTATTTGCTTTCATCTGCCTAACTACTGATTACCTATCCATTTTTACTTTTTTTACCTATTGAATGTAACATGATTTAAATACACCTGCTTACTGAACCTTCCTCCACTTTTGTTTGATTAACCTAACCTAACCTAACCTTACCTAACCTAAATGGCCTTAAATCTATCTATGTGTTTACTTTAACCTAACCTAACCTAACCTAACTTAGCTTATATACGTAGATCTATACATTCCTATATCAACCTCTGTATATGTGTGTGTGTGTGTGTGTGTGTGTGTGTGTGTGTGTGTGTGTGTGTGTGTGTGTGTGTGTGTGTGTGTGTGTGTGTGTGTGTGTGTGTGTGTGTGTGTGTACGCTGTTCCCTTATGCTTTTGCCTTCACCACTCACCCTCTCCCTCTCTCTCTCTCTCTCTCTCTCTCTCTCCTCTCCCTCCTCCTCCACCTCCACCACCACCACCACCACCGCCACCACACACTCGCCGTCGCTGCTCCCTACCGCTTAATCTGAATACATTGCTCCATTTCGCTGTTTTTGGAGGCCGGGGGATTGGG
>NC_059281.1:7755800-7763300 GCF_017591435.1 Portunus trituberculatus
CCCTTTAAATCGAGAGAGAGAGAGAGAGAGAGAGAGAGAGAGAGAGAGAGAGAGAGAGAGAGAGAGA
The DNA here is from genome assembly GCF_017591435.1 of Portunus trituberculatus. Classification (NCBI taxonomy): domain Eukaryota; kingdom Metazoa; phylum Arthropoda; class Malacostraca; order Decapoda; family Portunidae; genus Portunus; species Portunus trituberculatus. The sequence continues at coordinate 7,755,868 of NC_059281.1, forward strand.
GAGAGAGAGAGAGAGAGAGAGAGAGAGAGAGAGAGAGAGAGAGAGAGAGAGAGAGAGATCTAAGAAAATGTCAAAATATGAATAATCGAAATGTCACAAAAAAGAAACAAAACAAACAAAAACAATAACAAATAAGAGAGAGACACACACACACACACACACACACACACACACACACACACACACACACACACACACACACACACACACACACCACAAAACAGACTAGAAAAATGGAGAGAGAGAGAGAGAGAGAGAGAGAGAGAGAGAGAGAGAGAGAGAGAGAGAGAGAGAGAGAGAGAGAGAGAGAGAGAGAGAGAGAGAGAGAGAGAAAGAGGGGAGAAGGAGCAGAGACGAGGGGAGAAAGGAAACAGCAAGAGGAAACAAGAGGTGACAGAGGAATACTGAGTGTCAGGATGAGGGGAGAGGGAAAGGAGAGGGGAAAAAGAGAGGGGAACTGAGGGGAAGGGTGGAAGAGACAATGAAGGTGGAGATAGATGGAGGAAGGAGAGAAGAGGAAGGTGTTACAGGGAAGAAGAGAGAAGGGAACAAAGTGGAGGAAAGAGGGGAGGGGAAGAAAATTGAGGGGAGGTAAGAATTGGAGGAGGAAATAAGAGGGGTGAGGTGAAGGAGGTATGAAGAGGAAGGAAAGTGAGGGAAATACATGTGAGCGTATGTGTGTGTCGAGGGAGGGGAAAAAGTAACGTTATTGAAGGGTAAAGGGACAAGTAAGGGGAAAAGTGAAGTGAGGGGAAGTGAGGGGAAATATTGAGGAGAGAAACAGAAGGGAGGAAGGGAGCAAAAGGGGAGGATTAAAGAGAATATTGAATGAGGAAGGAGGACATGAGAGGAAGTGAGGGAAGAGTGAGGGGAATATTGGAAAGGAGAAGGAAGATGTGAGGGGAATTACATGTTGTTGGGGAGGAGGAGGAGGAGGAGGAGGAGGAGGAGGAGGAGGAGGAGGAGGAGGAGAAGGAGGAGGAGGAGGGGGTGAGAGTGAGGGGAGAGGCTTGGCTGTTCTCCCGTCACTCTCCCCTCGACTTTGAGCTTCGTTAGCAAATGGAAAGAGAAAACGAAAACTTGGGCGCCGTCTTGTTATGCTAATGTCATTGTTTTGTTGCTTTTTTCCTTGTTTTTTCCCTTTTTTTTTGTTTTGTTTCCCCTCTCCCTCTCTTCTATTCGTTCGTTCGTAGCTCTCTTCTGTATTCTCCACCTCTCTCTCTCTCTCTCTCTGTGTGTGTGTGTGTGTGTGTGTGTGTGTGTGTGTGTGTTTTGATGTAAATAAAAACAATAATAATTTCAAAATCATCTACTTTATTTATCTTTTTGTTTACTTATTGCTTCAAAACTGACATACAAACTTTCATTTCTTTTATTATTACCATTTTTATTCATCTTTTTATATATATATTTTTTTTATCCTGGTCAATATTTTTTTTTCCGTCTCGATAACGCAAAATTATTTCCGTCTTTGCGTCACTCGCCAGCAAACGTTTTTTTTTTTTTTTTCTCTTTTTCCTTTTTCCCTCCTTTGATCTTTTTCAGCTTAAACGTTTCTTATCATCTTTGTCTCACCGCACCCTGACCCTCTTTTCCCCTCTTACTTTACTTTTCCTCCTTTCCCCTCTTCTCCCTCTTCCCTTCTTCCTTCCCTTCTCTCTTTCTCTTTTTCTCCCTTCGTTCCTTTGCTTCTCATCTATTTTCTTCCTCTCTCTCTCTCTCTCTACTTCTTCCTCTTTTCCATTATTCTCGCTTCCTCTCCTCTCTTTCTCTTTTCCTGTCTTCCCTCCCCATACCGTCTTCTATCCTTCTTCTTATCCATTCTTTTCATACACTCTTCCTTCCTCCTCCCTTTTAATTTTTCTTGTTTGTCTCTACCTCTAATTCTTTATTTTCCTTTTCTTCCTTTCCTCCTCCTCCTCTTCCTCTTGTATCTATCCCTCTATTCTGTCTTTTTTTTCTTATTCTTCTGTTTCTCGACTTTTAATCTTCAGCCTCTCATCCTTCTTCTTCTCCTCTTCCTCTTTTACTCCTTCTCATCCTTCTGGTTTCTTTCCTCCTCTTCCTTATCCTACCTTACCCAAAAACTGACGTGTGTGTGTGTGTGTGTGTGTGTGTGTGTGTGTGTGTGTGTGTAAAAATAATGCGATGTTTGTGACAATTTTTTATCTCATTAGAAACAAATTAAAGTGAATAAATTATAATATCAACAACAACAACAACAACAACAACAACAACAACAACAATAATAATAATAATAATAATAATAATAATAACAATAATAAAAAAAACAATAATGATAATAACAACACTAGCAACAACAACAAAATCAACACATTTTTCTCAATAACAAATAAGAAATACAAAAAACTCAACTTATTTCTTCTCCATTATTTTTTTCCCTGCTTCCTTTTTTTTTCCCTCCATCTCTGCCTCCCTCTCCCTTTCCTCTTCCTCTCTCTCCTCTCTCTCTCCTCTCCCTTCTTCCCTCCCTCTTCCTTCCCTCCAGCGTGATCAGCCTCATCTGTCAATGTCCGGGAAATCTGGAAGAGGAAGAGGAGGAGGAGGAGGAGGAGGAGGAGGAGGAGGAGGAGGAGGAGGAGGAGGAGGAGGAGGAGGAGGAGGAAGAGGGGAGGAGGAGTGACACAGTGACTTGATCAGAGGGAAAGGAGAGATGGAATGTAGACTCCTTCCAAATCTTGAGGGGAAAAAAGAAGGAAAAAAAGAGAAAAGAAAACTCAAGAGAAAAAAAAGTCTCAGAGGGAAAGGGGAAAAAATGAAAGATCCAAAAAGAGTTTCCATTTCGAAGTCTGAAGGAGTAAAAATTTTCCCCAAAAGTCTCTCCAGGAAAAAAGTACGTGCTGGGGGAAAAGTTTTAATATTTTTTTTTTTTTTAAGGGAAAACTGAAGTAATAGTTAGGTGTCTTTTTAAACTCCTAAGAAAATCAAAACTAGGAAAAAAAATATATAAAAACCGAGAGAAAAAAACAAATATCTTCAACTGATAAAAAAAAAATTCCTGAAAATAAAAAAAAATTGACCTGTAATTCCTCAAAAGTTTTCAATTAATTTATTTTCCTTCGTTTTTCCTGTTTTTTTTTTATAAAGTGTTTGTGTTTTTTTTCCCTTTCTAGTTTCGACAGCTGGTCTTCTTTGTGTATTTGTCTTTTTCCCTTCTAGTTTCGACAGCTGGTCTTCTTTGCGTGTTATTAAGTGTTCTTTTTTTTTTTCCCTTCTATAAGCGAGTGTTGGTTTCCTTCGTGTATCTCTTTGCATCTCTGCGTATCTCTTCATGTATCTCTGTGTGTGTTTTCATAAGCTTGTGTTTCTTTTCCTTCTAGATGCGAGTGTTGCTTTTCTTCGTGTATTTCTCTATATTTCCCTTTATGTATTTCCCTGTGTGTTTTTATATGTTAGTGTTTCCTTCCTTCAAGTTGCGAGTGTTGGTTTTCTTTTGTGTTTCTTTAAGTGTTTTTTTTTTTTTTTTTTCACTCGCTCGGCTGAAAATTTAGGTGATTTGTAAGGAAAAATAAGAAAGTAAGAAAGAAAAATAAAATAAGAGTAAATTGAAATAATGTAGTGATGAATTAATAGTTAATAAGTTTTATAGTCATGAAAGAAGAAGAAGAAAGAAGAAGAAAGAAGAAGAAGAAGAAGAAGAAGAAGATGAATATGAAGATGAAGATGAAGATGAAGAAGAAGGAGAAGAAGAAGAAGAAGAAGAAGAAGAAGAAGAAGAAGATGATGATGATGATGATAAAGAAGAAGAAGAAGAAGAAGAAGAAGAAGAAGAAGAAGAAGAAGAAGAAGAAGAAGAAGAAGAAGAAGAAGAAGGAAAAAAAAGGGAGAAAATTAAGAAAAGAAGAAGAAGAAGAAGAAGAAGAAGAAGAAGAAGAAAAGAAGAAGAAGAAGACAGGAAAAAATCGATTATAAGCGGAAAGTTTTCAGACTGAATTGAAGAAAAGAGGAAAAAATGGAGAAGTTATGCTGTGAAATATGTGTTAGAAAAGGAAAATTTGGAATGGTGAACAGAAAAAAAAACAAAAATCAACTTACTCAAAACAGAAAAAAAGAAAGGCTAAACTGAGAAAGTGCTGTTGAACTTGAAGAGAAAAGAAGTGAATTTTTTTTTTAATGCAAGAGGGAAACCAACCAAGGCCCACAAAATTAAAAAAAAAAAAAAAAGGAAACGCCCATTGAAGTGTTAGTTCCTTAAAGAATGGTATACAATAACCCCAAAAATTAAGGAACAAATGTCTTGAAATCTCTCACTTAGAATGATTGTTTAGGAGAGAAATTAGAATACTGAACTAAAGTAAATAAAAAAAAAAATAAAAAAAACTGGGAAGTGAAGAAGTGAACGTAATATAAAGCAGGATTACACACAATATTCCTGGAAAAATGAAGTAAATACACAAGAAAACAAAGGGAGACAAGCGTAAACTGAATGATTTACTTGATAATACTAACTTCCATGTTCTCAGAAACTTTACAGCTGAATGAAAAGAAAAAAAGCAGTAAAAGAATGAATAAGGAGAAAAGGTACAAAAAAATGAAAAAGAAATTGGAGTATCTACCACAAAAGGCAATACATTTTTTCCCTCCATTAAGAAATTGGCTTTTAAGAAAATGGAAAACAAAGAAAAAAAAAAAAAAAAACGCCGGGATTTTATAATATGCAGTTGCTTAAGAAATAGACAAGAAAACTAAACTTAAAAAACCAAAAAAAAAAAAAAAAAGCTTAAAAAACGAAAATTTTCAAGAAACCCTTATTTTTCCCTCTATTCCTCTTTCTTCTTTCTTTAAGCTTCAATAACTACAGATAAAAAAGAGAGAGAGAGACGGAATACAGGATTTAGAGATATTTTTTGAAGAGAGAGAGAGAGAGAGCTTCAGAGAGAGAGAGAATGGTTTCAGAGAGAACGAGAGAACACTGCGGTGGGCTGGAGAGGAAACACAGATGGCGCCGCTGGAGAGGTGAAGGCGAAGGAAACAATAAAAAAGATGAACGGAAATAGAAAGAAAAAAAAAAAAAACTAAAATATAAAATAAAAAAACTTAGAAATAAAAAAAAAAGAGAGAGAGAGAAGAGAGAGAGAGAGAGAGAGAGAGAGAGAGAGAGAGAGAGAGAGAGAGAGAGAGAGAGAGAGAGAGAGAGAGAGAGAGAGAGAGAGAGAGAGAGAGAGAGAGAGAGAGAGAGAGAGAGTATAACCTGGAAATGAAGAAATGGAGTGAGAAAAAGCAAGAGACAGTAAATTAAAGAGAGTGAGATAGAGTTTACAAGGTGAGAGAAACTAGAGAAACTGAAAGATAGTGTGACAAGACTAAAATAGAAGAAAGAAAACTAGAAAAAAGAGTGTGATGACCGGAATGAGAGAGAGAGAGAGAGAGAGAGAGAGAGAGAGAGAGAGAGAGAGAGAGAGAGAGAGAGAGAGAGAGAGAGAGAGAGAGAGAGAGAGAGAGAGAGAGAGAGAGAGAGAGAGAGAGAGAGAGCCAGTCCGTAACAAGTTTCCAAAGATTTTTTTTTTTTTTTGCATGGCGACGTAAAAATTTCCAGTCGTTATAAAACTCACAAGAAAGTTTTGGAAAGTGAAAAAAAGAAGAGAGAGAGAAAAAAAGAAAAGAAAAAAAGAAGCAGTCCTCGTCCCTCGTTCCGTTCAAATCTTCTTCTTCTTCTTCTCTCTCTCTCTCTCTTTGGCAATTGATTTGGGAAGAGTTTATATAAAAGAACCTCATTTCCAATACAAGAGAGAGAGAGAGAGAGAGAGAGAGAGAGAGAGAGAGAGAGAGAGAGAGAGAGAGAGAGAGAGAGAGAGAGAGAGAGAGAGAGAGAGAGAGAGAGAGAGAGAGAGAGAGAACCACCAAAAGACTCACACACGTCCCGAACACGTCTCAGAGGGGGGGGAGGGGAGAGAAGACGAGAATTTTATTAAAGCCGGAGTAGGAGGAGGAGGAGGAGGAGGAGGAGGAGGAGGAGGAGGAGGAGGAGGAGGAGGAGGAGGAGGAAGCGACTGGTGATGCTAGAAACCAGTCGAAGAGGAAAGGGGAAAGAGGACAAATAGTGGAAATGAAAGAGAAGTAAAAGAGAGGAAAATGAAGAAAAGAGAAACAGAAAGGAAGAAAAGGAGAAGAGGAAAAGAAGGAGGAAGAAGAGGGAGGAGGAAGCGGAGAAGTAATAAAGATGTAGGAAAAATTGATTATGAAGAAAATTGAAAAAAAAAAATAGAGAAAGAAGATAAAAGAAATTGTAGAAAAAATAAGAAAAGGAAAGGGAGGAAAAAAAAAGAAGAAGAAGAAGAAGAAGAAGAAGAGAAGTAATTCGGATGTAGGAAAAAAGATTATGAAGAAAACTGAAAAAAAAAAAAATTGAGGAGGAAAAAGAAAGAGAAAAAGAAAAAGATTGGTGAAAAAATTATTAAGATCGAGAAGAGAAGGAAGTGAAAGAAGAACAAGAAAGGAAGAGAAAGAAGGAAAAAAAAAGGGGAAAAGAGAGATGATTAGTCAAAATGGAAATAAAACATGAGTCACCCCTCGCAACCCTCAACCATTCCCCTCACCTAACCTCCCCTTCCTTACCCCTCAAATACCCCCCTCTTCCCTCTAACCCCCCCCCCAAAAAAAAAAGGAATAAAAAAAAAATAACATCCTTCTATCCATGCTGCCCCCGACTCCCCAATCTCCCCTTCTCCCCTCTCACCGCCCCCCCTGAAAAAAAATGACCCCCTTCGAAGAGAGGAATATATAAATAAGCAATAAATAAGTAGAGTAAGATGAATGGCTGAAAATTAAGATATATTACTGGAGAGATACAGAACAGATGAGAGAGAGAGAGAGAGAGAGAGAGAGAGAGAGAGAGAGAGAGAGAGAGAGAGAGAGAGAGAGAGAGAGAGAGAGAGAGAGAGAGAGAATTAGTATATGATGTATAAACTAACATTTTTAAACAAGTAATATCAACAAATAAACAACTCTCTCTCTCTCTCTCTCTCTCTCTCTCTCTCTCTCAAATGTCAGCAAAAAAGTAGACGAGTAAGAGCAAAAAACGTAAATAAAAAGTCAGAGCGCTGATGACACATAGTAGTAGTAGTAGTAGTAGTAGTAGTAGTAGTAGTAGTAGTAGTAGTAGTAGTAGTAGTAGTGGTATTACAAAAAGATAATAACAAAAACTACAATATTAAAGTAAGAAGCTGGGAAATGAGAAAAAGAAAACACACACACACACACACACACACACACACACACACACACACACACACACACACACACACACACACACACACACACACACACACACACACACACAAAGTTAACGTTTTTCCAATTGAATGTTAGCAATTTTTTTTCCAGAGAGAGAGAGAGAGAGAGAGAGAGAGAGAGAGAGAGAGAGAGAGAGAGAGAGAGAGAGAGAGAGAGAGAGAGAGAGAGAGAGAGAGAGA